>NC_055960.1:34467981-34480481 GCF_018492685.1 Alosa sapidissima
CCTTGGGTAGGCTTCTGCAGAAAACAATGTTGTTGCCGATTTAATACTATCTGGCGACGTTTTTAACAGGCTACGCAATAGAGGCTTAGACAACTATGACCCACGTTTTGGTTTCGTAAATTAATTTGCCCTACTTCTTGACTGCAATGTAGTCAATTGACTGCTTGACATGTCATTTTTATTTTTCTGTACGATAAACAATTACATCTGCTTTATGCCGCAGAATTACATTCATATTTGGCTGACTGCAGACGCGCCACTTCCCTCCCCATATTCCAATATTAAGATAGTATAAAGTGCTTTTTGTATAGGCTACTATCATAAAAAAAAAAAGTTAAAACGAATAGCTATTTGCAATTTGACAAAACACTGGTCCTCATTTTGCGAATGTCCGAGTCACACATAATGTTTGAAAACCACTGGCTCGTAATCACAATAATTTAACACACGACAGTTGGATAACCTACTTCATCATGTCCCCATGCCTACATTTATAATTTTTAATTTTTAATAGACTACCGTCGAAGATGCTGACTTGCAAAAGCCTCGGGATAACACGTTATCTCCACTATCATCAGTCATGCCCCTTGATCAAAGTGGGGAATGAAATAAAAGTTTGATAACCACTGGCTTAACAAGTTACCTGCAGTCCAGAACACAGAATCTATTGCAATATTCTGATGATCGGCGATGATATCGGCAAATGTTTGTTTTCCAAAGTAAGAATTTCATTTCACCATGCACCTTCGACAATACCTGGCCTACCTGGTATCATTACAAACATTATTCTGTGTCCTAAAACTGGCATATTTTATGGCATTGTGTCATGTAAGTTCGTTGCAAAATCTAGAGAAATGTATGAGGTGGTCAGCGGGGGACAATTGAGACACACATTGGATTGTGTTATTACTTGAACATTCCACACTATCCACAGCTGTGGTAGGCCTATCAGGGGCAGGAGGATTACTGTCAGCGCAGGCTTTATATAAAATTCTTCAACAGAAGGCCTCGAATGTTGTCTTGTTTGTGGAGCGCTTTGCTTCGCTTCTGTAATTTCGGCTTCATTGAAAATGAGGGCTTCCCTCAATGACCCTCCGAGAATAAATAAAGGTTGAATGAATGCAGGCTTGCCCAAAATAAAGGCATGTGGTTTGCGCAGCCTAATAACAGACCCGCCAGAATGTGCATTATGATGCTTTTTTACGAGCAAGATGTTTTTGGTACCCTACGCACACTGCATGTTCTTAAATAACAATGATCATCAGTAATATTCGACCATTAATTTGGGTAAATGGGCAAGCGTGACCACCTTGATTGGCTGATTGTAACGCGGGCATGATTCCAAACACCTCCCTTACGATGATGAGTGACAGGTCTCAGAATGCGTGCGCTACACAAGGACGGAAGATGATGAATAACTGGGGCCGTAGGCTATTCACAAAGGCTTTTATCTTACTACTAGGAGTAGGCTACTCCTAAATCGCACTTAAAGATTTTAGATTGGAGTTTTCTCTTAAAAGTTATTCACAAAGCCTTTCAGACAACTCCTAAACTAGGAGTGAGTCTTCGTGGCTATGGATGACGTCATTACATTATGCACGAGCTTGACTGAAGTGACCACCTTGATTGGCTGACGATTGTAACGCGGGAATTCCAAACACCTCTCTTCCGATGATGACTGACAGGTGACAGGTCGGAGAATGCGTGCGCTACACAAGTAGTGTGAAGGACGGAAGATGATTAATAACTGAATAAAAAGGCCTAGCCTAAATGAATAAAGAGTAAGGCAAAACAAATAGCTTAGTAGCCTAATGAAACATAGGCCTATGGATTGATGCAGTAGCCTACCTTTGCAACATTATTAAATGAATCTGTCACCATATCCCTAGGCTACGTTTGCAAAGAGGAGAACATTTTAATTTGATTCACAATGAAACGTTACATTTCATTTCCATGTTAACAATGAGTAGTTTGTGTTGTTGTTGGTGGCGTTATTGCATCCCTTTTATGAATGCAAAATTGTTCCCTCGCAATTGGAAGCTCCTGTTGCGCATAGGCTATTTCAAAACATCGCAACGTAAAATGCCACAAAAAAGCTGTTTATGAATAGGTCTTAGTGAGTTAGGAGTCCTCTCGACTTACGCTGTCCCAGACTTAGGTGCTACTTTTAGGTCTAAAATGCTTCGTGAATTACTTTTTGTGAAAAAATTAGGAGTCCTAAAGTTAGGAGTGACGCCCATTATTTTTAGGAGTTGCTCCTAAATTCGCCAGTTAGGAGCTACTTTTAGCCTTAAAATTATTTGTGAATATGGCCCCTGAATAAAAAGGCCTAGCCTAAATGAATCAAGGCAAAACACATAGCCTAGTAGCCCAATGAAACATACGGATTGATGTAGTATCTTGTAACATTATTAAATTATTCTGTTACTATGCCTACGTTTGCAAAAGAGAACATTTTAATTTGATTCACAATAATGTTACATTTAATTTACATGTTGACAATGATTAGCCTAGTTTTGGTTGTTGTTGGCGGCGTTATTGCATGTTAGTTATGCCTACAATGCAAAATTGCTTCCTCGCGATTGGAAGCTCCTGTAGCTGCATAGGATTTCAAAACCGCAGGTTTGTGAATAGGTCTGTGAGTAAGGAGTCCTCTTGACTTCTTTTAAGCTGTCAGAGGTGGGAAGGTGTGATTTTTTGGGGGAAGGGCCGGATTAACTGGGCACAATTGTCTGATGGACCCCCTTACCCCCAGCCAACGTGAATCGGGTGGTTAGTTAATAGGCCTATCGTGAAGATTTTTCCTGCCATCTAAGGCGATAAACCCAGAAAAAGTTGACAGTGATTTTTTCATAATCACTTTGGAGGGTCATAGAAAAATGTATTGCTGGCGAGGGAGGGTCACGTCTTTTTGGACTAATGCTCCCCAAACTCCTCCGGTAGCCCCTTAAATAAATAGGCCTAACGAACAGTCCCTAATGAAGTAAACTTGTGACCATCAAAAATCGTTTATCTCCTGTAGGCCTAACTCAGTGATAACAGGACGTAACAGGAAGGCATTTGGCTGAGCAATGGAGGTTAATACTCTATATTTTGTCCAAATGATGTCTGTCTATCATCGTTGCACTCGGAGAAAACCAGAATGTTTAATTTGTCCTGCGTCTCTACGGCTGCAAACGGGATTCACTCGCAGTTAACCAAATATTTCTTTATTAGGGCAGGCATATTTCTGGTTATTACACTATTTCTAAACCAGTCTGCTAAAGTCTGTAGTGAAGTCTGTGTAGGGTTTTCCAGGCTCCATTTCTTTTTACGAGACACCCTGCTCACTTGAGCCATCTACCGGTTGTTTGGGTTGTTGCAGCGTCTCACTGGAAAAATACAAATTAAAGTCGCGTGATACCGCGTGATCCCACGCGCGGACCGCGAGTGAAGCTGGCCAATTCGAAGCACTGCCCACTGTATCTTCTACGCATATGAATGCTCATGAAGGCTACTTTGTTTGCTACTAGTGATACATGCTGTACCGTAAGGGTTAGGGTCAGATTACTAGTCATTTTTCTCTCCCTCTCTACCTGCGTGTAACTGTGTGTGTGATTCTCTCTCCCTCTCTACCTGTGTGTGTGTGTGTGTGTGTGTGTGTGTGTGTGTGTGTGTGTGTGTGTGTGAGTGTGTGATTCTCTCTCCCTCTCTACCTGCGTGTAACTGTGTGTGTGATTCTCTCTCCCTCTCTACCTGTGTGTGTGTGTGAGTGTGTGTGTGTGTGTGTGAGTGTGATTCTCTCTCCCTCTCTACCTGAAATGTCTGGGCTGCCTGGTGGCTCTTCATCTCATGTCTGTAAGTGTGTGTTTGTATGTACGTGTGTGTGTGTGTGTGTGTGTGTGTTTGTATGTATGTGTGTGTGTGTGTGTGTCTGTGTGTGTGTGTGTGTGTGTGATTCTCTCTCCCTCTCTACCTGTCCAGACGGTGTGTCTGGACTCAGTGTGAAATGTCTGATTCAGGTCAGATTACTAGTGACACATGATGTACCGTAAGGGTTAGGGTCAGATTACTAGTGACACATGATGTACCGTAAGGGTTAGGGTCAGATTACTAGTGACACATGATGTACCATAAGGGTTAGGGTCAGATTACTAGTGACACATGATGTACCATAAGGGTTATGGTCAGATTACTAGTGATGCTGTACCGTGAGGGAGGGCCTCTAAGGATCTTGGATACAACACACGGCATGGTTGTGTTTGCTGTTGTATCCTGCATCATGTTGCGTGATGGTATATAGGCTTGGTTGTTAATATCCTGTGTCATGTTGCGTGATGGTATAGCTTGGTTGTTGATATCCTGCGTCATGTTGTGTGATGGTATATAGGCTTGGCTGTGGATTGGCCACTGTGGGGAATTCTCTACCTATGGCGCAAGGAATTTAACATCTGTCCTGTGTGTGTCTGAAAATACCCACAGTGGTTGGGAGGCTGTCTGCCTGTACATGTTATTGTTGTTATTATTGTTGTTTGGCACACATACACACACATACACACACACACACACACACACACTCTCTCCTTGCCTCCCTTATTTGGGATCAGCATGAGTCACATATAGTCATCTGATCTTTGCTGCGCTTATTTACAGAGTAGCAATTATTTACAGCCACTGAACTAGGACAAACATATGGAATCAGAACAACGCCATAAAGATTGTGTGTCCGTGAAAAGATATTCACATGTGTAATAGAGTTTTGTCTTCGAAAAATATGATTTGCACAAGTGTAGAACCGTTTTGTAACTGTGGAATTCATTTGTCTGTGTGCAAAAAAATGCGTACCTGTAGAAATATTTTGTGCACTTGTGAAAAACATTTGTCCACAGGGATTTAGTTTGAATGTGTGTGGAACAGCTTTATAGCTACAGGCATGGGAGAAGTGCGACATCTATCTTTCGTGTGCAAACTGGATCTACGAAGCTACAAAACTTTTTTACAGACACGAATTTTGGCAGTGTTTTGTCGTTGTTTCTGAAGAGCCAATCAGCAAATTTTGGCACTGTCTTGACAGTTTCTGCAGAGCCAATCACCACATTGCATCGCCTACTGACTAGCCAATCAGGGGACGTCCTGCGTCACAGCTCTCGACCAGGGTCAGCAGCAAAGATTCTAGAACAGAGCTGGTCGGCAGGCACAGAGCTAGCGGACTTAAATCTCGTAAATCTAACAAGTTATGCCTTTTACAACAAGGTTTTTAATGGAACTGTGGTGTTTAATTTCCATAGTCTTTGTTTAGTAAATGCATCTTTAACAAAACAAACAAAACAAACTTCTACAAACAAAACAAACACACACACACATACACACACACACACACACACACACACACACACACACAGAGCTGTGTTGTGTCGTCAGCTGCCACTTCCTCCTTCACAGGAAGTTAGTTTCAAGGATGGTGTGTCAGCAGCGCAGGTTACCTGTCTGTTAGATTGAGTGCACACACACACACACATTGGCGCTACTGACAGAGAGACTGTATACACATTTAGAAGTGCTGCTGCTGTATACCTAGTCACTGTAAGATTGGAGATCATATCTCACCATCACCACAGAGTGTGTGTGGGAGCGTCAGATCCCTAATGACAGCAGATGGTCTCATATAGTCTGCTCTGATCTGGCCCTATTCTCGCTTTGATCTGGTTGGGATTATATTTAAGTACTAGTTCTAGAGTTAGCTACAATCTGTGTTCTTCATGGTAAATATGCTCTAATATGTTGCTCTTCACTCATCCAGTCAAAGCTCTGAGCACTCCAGCCTGGAGAACTGTCATCTCTCTCTCTCTCCCTCTCTCTCTCTCTATCTAGCCATGGCACTTAATCTACTAAACCCCTCTTCTACTGCACTTTTTACCCCCCCCCCCCCCCATTAATGCACAAATAGGCTGACACCAGACATAATTTCACTGCATTTCTTACTTCCAGTAACTATATGCATGTGACAATAAACTTCCTTGTATCCTTGTATCTCCCTCCCTCTCTCTCTATCTCTCTCTCTCTCTCTCTCCCTCCCTCTCTCTCATCACTCACTTTTTTCTCTCCCTCTCTACCTGCGTGTAACGGTGTGTGTGATTCTCTCTCCCTCTCTACCTGTGTGTGTGTGTGTGTGTGTGTGTGTGAGTGTGTGTGTGTGTGAGTGTGTGTGTGTGTGTGTGTGTGTGTGTGTGTGTGTGTGTGTGTGTGTGTGTGTGTGTGTGAGTGTGTGTGTGTGTGTGTGTGTGATTCTCTCTCCCTCTCTACCTGTCCAGACGGTGTGTCTGGACTCAGTGTGAAATGTCTGGGCTGCCTGGTGGCTTTTCATCTCATGTCTGTAAGTGTGTGTTTGTATGTACGTGTGTGTGTGTGTCTGTGTGTGTGTGTGTGTGTGTGTGTGTGTGTGTGTGTGTGTGTGTGTGTGTGTGTGTGGGTGTGGGTGTGTGTGGGTGTGTCTGTTAGCCTCGTCTCTCAGATATTTTTCTTTTCCTTCATCCCTCTTCTCCCTGCATGTTCTGAGATCAACTGAGCTCTCTCTCTCCCTTCCTCTCTCTCTCTCTCCCTCTCTTTCTCTCGCTCTCTCTCTCTTTCCTGTCATAGAGGCTATTTAATTACAGCCTTTTATCCTACTCTGTTCCCCCACTCCACCAATCCCATCCTTGTAATACACACACACACACACACACACACACACACACACACACACACACACACGCCCAGGGTTTGCGCTTCCCTAACCTCACCTTTCTCCAAAGCTTCAACACTAATCTCTCCTACCAACTGCCCTGTCAGGGAGAATACATCACATCAACACATACACACACACACACACACACAGATAGCAACACACCACAAAGACACACACGCACACGGATACTAACACACCATACAGACATTCACACACACACAGACACACACACACACACACACACATAACTCTGACAGAACCCCCTAAAGCCTGTAGCTCCTCAACACAGCACCCACCCCCCCCCCCCCCTGCCAAACACACACACATCAACCCCCCCCCCCCCCCCCCCCCCCCAAACCAGTCAGTTGTATACTTTAACTTCTCCTCCCCCAGTGGGCTTAATTCAAACACGGTCTCAACAGTCTCCTTAATCCAGGAAATAAAACTTCAATTCATCATCAGGAGTTCTATAAATACAACCAACAGGGATAAAGATAACAGGACATGAACAAGCTCCTCTTCACTGTTTAGTTGTGCTACCAATGAAATGCTCCGCTTGTGGTCCGACAGTAATTTCAGACAGATCTATTCCCCACTCCCTTCCTGGATCTATCCCCACTCCGTTCCTTCACATCAGGGTCTTTATCAGGGTCTTTATCAGGGTCTATATCAGGGTCTTCATAGTATAAGTATATATACTCTTTTGAGGGAAATTTGGTCTCTCTTATCCCAATCCGTGAATTAGTGAAACACACACAGCACACAGTGAACACACAGTGAGGTGAAGCACACACTAATCCCGGCGCAGTGAGCTGCCTGCTACAACAGCGGCGCTCGGGGAGCAGTGAGGGGTTAGGTGCCTTGCTCAAGGGCACTTCAGCCGTTCCTACTGGTCGGGGTTCGAACCGGCAACCCTCCGGTTACAAGTCCGAAGCGCTAACCAGTAGGCCACGGCTGCCCCAGGGTCTTCATCAGGGTCTTCATCAAGGTCTTTATCAGAGTCTTCATCAGGGTCTTTATCAGGGTCTTTATCAGGGTCTATATCAGGGTCTTTATCAGGGTCTATATCAGAGTCTTCATCAGGGTCTATATCAGGGTCTTTATCAGGGTCTTTATCAGAACTGTCAGAACTGTTAGAATCCGTGCTGGATCATTCCCTTTTCATTCTCTCTCTCAGGACGCAGATAAAAGGGTCATATTTACAGTGAGGCATTTTTCATTGATTAATTAATCATTTGCGTTCCCCAGCAGGCCCGATGGCACTGGTCCCACTCTCTCCTTTCAGAGCTTGTGTTTGTGGAGGGGCTGTGGCACAGACGGCTCTCAGATCCCCTCTAAAGCACGACAAAACACACGTCACCTCCTGGGTCCAAAATGGCGGCTCTCCGGGCGCAGTTTCAGCGCTCGCCAAAGCCTCCACTTGGCTAGACACCGCAACTGATCTCTAATGCCAGACACGGAGCCTGATTGAGTTAGTGCTATTGAAATGAAGTTAGAGGAGCAAAGTGTCAATAATCAATACGGTTTATCTCCAGCAGACAGGTCAAACTGCCCCAGAGCAATTAGGCCTCTCAACACAGAGGACAATTACTCAACCAGCAGGTGTGTGTTCACAGCAGAGAGAGAGAGAGAGAGAGAGAGAGAGAGAGAGAGAGGAGAGAGAGAGAGAGAGAGAGAGAGAGAGAGAGAGAGAGAGAGGAGGAAGTAAGAAGAGTGATGTAAAGATAGATCAAAGAGATTATGATTTTTTTAAAAAACAAACTTTATTTTTCTCCTAACATCATTCCAAATGCACATGAATCCACACACCTGAAATGTACTGTATTCTGTTAAAGTCCACAGATCATATACTGCATGAACTGGGCATGACAAGGGTCCACCAAAGACCACCTTCCATATGGGCTTGGAGCAGAACACACACACACACACACACACACACACACACACACACACACACACACTCACCTTCCATATGGGATTGGAGCAGAACACACACACACACACACACACACACACACACACACACACCTTGCATATGGGCTTGGAGCAGAACACACACACACACACACACCTTCCATATGGGCTTGGATCCGTTCATCCTGTCCTCAGCATCTGGTCTGTCCTTCCGCTGCCTCACCACCATCAGCTGTGGACACACAACTCACAATTACAAAATATACACACACATACCATACATATAAAATATATACACACATACCATACATACAAAATACACACACATACCATACATATAAAATATACACACACATACCATACATACAAAACATACACACACATACTATACATATAAAATATACATAACATATCATCATTTACATGCACATACATACAGGCCTACTCAACAAATACACATCACACCCAACACTAACACAGTCGGAACAACACAGCACGGTATGTTCCATGTTCCATACTATCTCTTACGACACACTCTATTATTAATATTAATATTATTATTAATTTAACACACTCAGTAGGCACTGCAGAGTCTTATAAAACATGAGCGGCATGACGTAGCATGGCTTCAGCTTAGTGGAGGCGAATCGGGATGAACTGCAATGCTACAAGACACAATACATACAAGCATGAATGAAGCCGCACAAAGGAGACACAACCGACAACAAAGACTTGAACCTGACGGGATTAGCAATGTCACACTCTTAATCTGGAGTATGAAACATGGCACACACCCCGTTTAAGTAAGAGTCTTCCTCAGCACACACACACACACACACACACACACACACACACACACACAGGCAGTGACACACACACATACATACACACACTATCTAATCTGGAGTACGAGACATGGCAAACAGGTTGTCTAAGAGGGACAGACACACACACACACACACACACACACACACACACACACACACACACACACATACACACACACACACACACACACTAATCTGGAGTGTGAGACAGCAAACAGCCAGTCTAAGGTAGCTTTAGATGCCCCCCTTTAAAACAGCTTACATCTGATGTTCTCTCTTCTTCTCACAGATACTACACATACTGTACATACTCTCTCTCTCTCTCTCTCTCTCACACACACACACACACACACACAGACACAGACACAGACACACACACACACACACACACACACACACACACACACACACACACACACACACACACATATCTACCCCCTCCTCAGAACACAGGGCTCACTCCTTTTATTTCATTTTGGAGGCCTCCTCTTCTCTTCTCTCTCCATAGATACAACACACATACACACACACACACATACACACACACACACACACACACAGACTTCCTAAGGCCTGTTGTCAGCTTTACTAGTGGGATTAGGGGAGATAGCTATGCCTCTACACTTTCCTTTTATTTATTTATATACCCCAACATCCCGCTCACACGCACGCACACACACACGCACGCACACACACACACACACACACACACACACACACACACACACACACACACACACACACACACACACACACACACACACACACACACACACACACACAAACACAGAGCGGCAGCCAGCTCAACTCTCTGTCACAGAATGGGCTTCTAAGTGTAGGGGGCCTGGGACTCTGCATGCAGCTGCTTTTAAAGAAGAGAAGACAGAAGAAAGAGAACCTAATGAGAAACGGCCGAGAGCCTGCAGTCCATTACATTTGAATCCAAACACCACCGGCCCCTTATCAAACAGCATCGGCCCCTTATCAAACAGCACCGGCCCCTTATCAAACACCACCATTATCAAACAGCACCGGCCCCTTATCAAACAGCACCGGCCCCTTATCAAACAGCACCGGCCCCTTATCAAACACCACCATTATCAAACACCACCATTATCAAACAGTACCGGCCCCTTATCAAACACCACTATTATCAAACACCACCAGCCCCTTATCAAACACCACCATTATCAAACACCACCATTATCAAACACCACCAGCCCCTTATCAAACACCACCATTATCAAACATCACCAGCCCCTTATCAAACACCACCGGCCCCTTATCAAACACCACCATTATCAAACAGCACCGGCCCCTTATCAAACAGCACCGGCCCCTTATCAAACACCACCATTATCAAACACCACCATTATCAAACAGTACCGGCCCCTTATCAAACACCACCATTATCAAACACCACTATTACCAAACACCACCAGCCCCTTATCAAACACCACCGGCCCATTATCAAACACCACCATTATCAAACACCACCAGCCCCTTATCAAACACCACCATTATCAAACACCATCGGCCCCTTATCAAACAGCACCATTATCAAACACCACCGGCCCCTTATCAAACACCACCATTATCAAACACCATCGGCCCCTCATCAAACAGCACCGGCCCCTTATCAAACACCACCATTATCAAACACCATCGGACCCTTATCAAACACCACTATTACCAAACACCACCAGCCCCTTATCAAACAGCACCGGCCCCTTATCAAACATCACCATTATCAAACACCACCGGCCCCTTATCAAACACCACCATTATCAAACAGCACCGGCCCCTTATCAAACATCACCATTATCAAACACCATCGGCCCCTTATCAAACAGCATCTGCCCCTTATCAAACACCACCAGCCCCTTATCAAACACCACCATTATCAAACACCACCATTATCAAACACCACCAGCCCCTTATCAAACACCACCATTATCAAACATCACCAGCCCCTTATCAAACACCACCAGCCCCTTATCAAACACCACCATTATCAAACATCACCAGCCCCTTATCAAACACCACCGGCCCCTTATCAAACACCACCATTATCAAACATCACCAGCCCCTTATCAAACAGCACCGGCCCCTTATCAAACACCACCAGCCCCTTATCAAACAGCATCGGCCCCTTATCAAACACCACTATTATCAAACACCACCGGCCCCTTATCAAACAGCACCGGCCCCTTATCAAACATCACCATTATCAAACACCATCGGCCCCTTATCAAACACCACTATGCACCCGCCCATATCACTGTTGATAATGCGCTCTTAAAATAACATATAAACGACTCGCCATGGACTTCTGACCAGGTTTATCTTGGTCAGTGGGGTAATGCGTTTTAGGTAGTGTACGATAGCGATTTTTAAATAATGCGCCAAACCCCTCCTTAGATCGTTAATTGCCACACCCCATGGTGTGTTGCTCAATAAAAGAGACGTATAAGATAAGAATAAACTTTGCGCTGGGATAATAATCTGTTTTCCGCCAGGCGCCAGGTCGCAAAAATAGGGCTCAATAAGTTAAAGTGTGTGTGAACCACATGCTGCCTTAAAAACATATTTGCAGATATCTTGGAGCACAGTGGAGTTTCAGCCCGGCTAGAAATGAACCCTACTACACGCACACACACACACACACAGTCACACACACACACACACACACACACACTCACACATACACCACACACACACACACACACACACACACACACACACACACACACACACACACACACACTCACACATACACCACACACACACACACACACACACACCACACACACACACACACACACACACACACACACACACATACACACACACAAGCCCTTCCCCAGCAGAAATAAACCCTAGTACACACACACACACACACACACACACACACACACACATACGCGCGCACACACACACAGACGCGCCTGCCCAGCAGATATGAACCCTTAATAGTGAACTCCAAGATACTACACACACACATACACACACCTCCTCTGCAGAAATGAACCCTTAACAGCAATCTCAGAGGCAGT
>NC_055960.1:34497981-34500481 GCF_018492685.1 Alosa sapidissima
ATTCATAAATAATGAGCTGTAAAGTAACTCAGACTTTAACAAAAACATTTTTTAAAGGATATCGACTAATTATCGTTACCGTCAAAATCACAAAAAATATCGAGATATTATTTTTTGCCATATCGCCCACCCCTAGTGTGTGTGTGTGTGACCCATTAAACACACCAGGTTCATTATGCATCAGCATTTCAGGAAGAAGGAAACACACGAAGGCTCCCGAAATGGAACCCCTCTCTTAAAAAAGTTGCAATTCCTATGATGTAAACAAACAGAGAGGAAGGGGAGGGAGCTCTAATTTACACGCACACGCACACACACACACACACATACACACACCTGTCTAAGAGAAGTACCTCTGTCACACACACACACACGCACGCACGCACGCACACACACACACACACACACACACACACACACACACACACACACACACACACACACACATGCATACACACACACACACACACACACACACACACACACACACACACTCACCACACACTCACACACACACACACACACACTCACACACACCTCCTACCTGGTACATGTATGTATTGAAGTGTATCCCATTCTGCAGATGAATGCTCACAGATGTGGAGTTCATGTTGCAAGACTCATATCAGAACAGCCAGCGGTCCAGCTACTCTACCCACCAACACAGATAGAACACAAACACACACACGCACACGCCAGAGAGAGAGAGAGCGAGAGAGGAGGAGAAGAAGAAGAGAGAGAAGGAGAGAGAAAGAGGAGAGAGAGAGAGAGAGAGAGAGGAGAGAGAGAGAGAGAGAGAGAGAGAGAGAGAGAGAGAGAGAGAGAGAGAGAGAGAGAGAGAGAGGAGAGAGAGGAGAGAGAGAGAGAGAGAGAAAGAGAGAGCGGATAAGCGACTGTGCGCCACTCTTTCCCTCTCTGTGTAAATCCAGGCTGGATGACAGTAAGCCGGAGAAGAAATGAAATTCCAGGGACGGTGCGGACGCTACTGCGCAGAGACGGCAGAGACGGCAGAGACGGCAGCACAACTCCAGCCAGCGCAGACCAACTCTCAGAGCTGATCCAGGCCAAACCAGAGAGAGAGAGAGAGAGAGAGAGAGAGAGAGAGAGAGAGAGGAGAGAGAGAGAGAGAGAGAGAGAGAGAGAGAGAGAGAGAGAGGAGAGGGGTAGATAGAGAGAGGGAGAGAGAGGAGGGGGGGTAGAGAGAGAGAGAGGGAGACAGAGAGAGAGAGAAAGAGAGAGAAAGAGAAAGAGAGGAGAGGGGTAGATAGAGAGAGAGAGAGAGAGAGAGAGAGAGAGAGAGAGAGATAGAGAGAAAGAGAGGAGAGGGGTAGAGAGAGAGAGAGAGGGAGAACCCAAGTGTGAGTAAAAGAGAGACAAATGAGGATAGAGAGAGGGACAGAGAGAGAGAGAGAGAATGATACAGCAGAAAAAACAGACACACAGGGCACAGACAGAGCGAATGTGGAGAAACAGAGACTCAGACAGGGAGAGAGTGTGTGTGCAATTATGTGTGTGTGTGTGTGTGTGTGCCCTCTCTCTCTGGGTAGGTATGTGTGTGTGTGTGTGTGTGTGTGCGTGCACGTGCATGTGTGTGATTATATCAGTCTGTGTGTGAGACTCTTTGTGTGTGTGTGTGTGTGTGTGTATTTTTGTGATTGTGATGATTGTGTGTGTGTGACTGTTTGAATTTGTGTGTGTGGGTGTGGGGGTGTGTGTAAGTGCATTAGATTTTGTGGAATTGAGTGTGAGTGGTAGTGGAAAGGGGGGGGTGGCTGGGGTGAAATGTCATCTGTCTATCCCACCCCATCCTGACATTCCCAACGCTCCCAAACACTCTAGCATTCCCAACGCTCCCAAAGACTCTGGCATTCTCAACGCTCCCAAACACTCTGGCATTCCCAGAGCTCTCTAACACTCTAGCATTCTCAACGCTCCCAAACACTCGTTTGGAATGGTAGCAAGAAGCCCCTGATCAAACACAGGTTCAAGCAGAAATTCTGATTTACACACAAACACACACACACACACAACACACACCACACACACACACACAATCTTCAAACACAGGAGCTCCCACTGGATTGCTGTCAGAGCCTCATCAAAAGAAAGAACACCATCAGAACCACACATCCCAATCAAAACCAAAAACCAGGTCATTAGAACCCACAGATAGAATTGACCAGAGAGAATATTTGAACACCTTATTTCAGGAGCTCAAAACAAACTGATCTAACGTTCAACTCATTTCAAGTTCAGCGAGTTGAAAACATGAGCAACCATTGAGCAACTAATGCTTTCATGACTCATGTCACAGACCAAGCCGGATCTGTGTGTGTGTGTGTGTGTGTGTGTGTGTGTGTGTGTGGGTGTGTGTGAGTGTGTGTGGTGTGTGTGTGTGTGTGTTGTGTGTGTGTGTGTGTGTGTGTGTGTGTGTGTGTGTCTCTGTGTGCATGTTTGTGCATGCGTGTGAGCAAGCCGGATCTGTGTGTGTGTGTGTGTG
>NC_055960.1:34525315-34527815 GCF_018492685.1 Alosa sapidissima
AGCGCTATATAAATGTAATTGTGTTGTTGATAATTGATTTTTTTTCTTTTTTTTTTCTTTTAGAAAGTTTAGAAAATTGATGTTTTTTCAAAATCATTGTGTTGTTGTGCAATGCCCTGTTAATGAACTGTCATTTTAATATTGACCAAACAAACACACACACACAAACACAGACACCAGTGTTCCTGCACACCTTTAGGCCTCGCGGTGTGTGATGTCCAGCATGCTACTAGCCTTTAGCCTCGCGGTGTGTGATGTCCACCATGCTACTAGCCTTTAGCCTCGCGGTGTGTGATGTCCACCATGCTACTAGCCTTTAGCCTCGCGGTGTGTGATGTCCACCATGCTACTAGCCCTAGCCTCACGGTGTGTGATGTTCAGCATGCTACTAGCCTTTAGCCTCGCGGTGGGTGATGTCCACCATGCTATTAGCCTTTAGCCTCACGGTGGGTGATGTCCACCATACTAGCCTTTAGCCTCGCGGTGTGTGATGTCCACCATGCTACTAGCCTTTAGCCTCGTGGTGTGAGAGACTCCAACAGACAGCCAGTATCAGTAGCAGACAAAGAAAATCAACTCAGGAGCCAGCTATTAATTTAACCTTTTTTCTGGAGAGGAGAGGCAGACAGAGGAGAGGGGGAGGGGAGATCAGAGTGTGTGTGTGTGTGTGTGTGTGTGTGTGTGTGTGTGTGTATGTGTAAGCCGTGAGGTGAGGACCGAGAGGCTTGATTTGCTTTGAGTTGGGCTGCCTTTGGATCATACTAGAACACACACACACACACTCCCTCTCTCACACACACACTCACGTTCATATCTCTTATTGGATGGAGGTGAGGCAATTCTGACAGCTAGTGCTGACTGGAACACTGAGGATGAGCTATCAAGGCCACGAACTCAGTGACCTGGGTGCTGTCACCATGGCAACACGAAGGATGCAGTCACAGACTTCCAGACTGCCTCTGCCAACAGCACCGAACGGCATCCTATCCAGCCGTGCCTACACTGCACTGATTAGAATTGAGTGTGTGTGTATGTGTGTGTGTGTGTGTGTGTGTGAGAGAGAGAGAGAGAGAGAGAGAGGAGAGAGAGAGAGAGAGAGAGAGAGAGAGAGAGAGAGAGAGGTGTGTGTGTGTGTGTGTGTGTGTGTGTGTGTGTGTATGTGAGAGAGAGTGTGTTTTGTGTGAGAAAGAGTGAATGAGTGTGTGTGTCTGTGTGTGTTTGTGTGTGTGTGTGTGTGTGTGCGTGTCGTGTCAAGCTAGCTGTCATCAGACAGGATGGTCCATGTGTAGTTATTTTGAGCCATCCATGTGTGTTTGAGTGTGTTAACGGGCGTGGCCGTTGTGTGGAGGTATGGAGGGGCTCCAGACAGCACTAATGAATGCTTCCCTTTAAACATCCACCATATTGGACACACATACTCTTATTCTGTACAGCCCTTGGTTTGACCCGCCACCTCATCACCACCAACACCATCATCATCACCATCACCATAATTACCATCTTCATCATCCTCATCTTCACCATCACCACCATCATCATCATCATCATCATCATCACCACATGCTCCACACTCCTCCTGAGGAGAGACCTGTGTATTAATCTTCGTCTCGCTACCATGGAAACAGTTTGGTGTTGCGACGATCAATCTATTTTTACCAGGGCAGAGCAGAAAGAGAGAGTGAGATAGAGGGAGAGAGAGAGAGAGAGAGAGAGAGAGAGAGAGAGAGAGAGAGAGAGAGAGTGTTTGTGTGTGTGAGAGAGAGAGAGAGAGAGAGAGAGAGAGAGAGAGAGAGAGAGAGAGAGAGAGAGAGAGACAGAGGTGCACAATGCTGCTGTTGCCGACTCACTCCACATCCAGGTCATGCCAGAGATCTCACTCTTCCTATCACTCTTTCTATCACTCTCTCTATCCCTCTCTAGATGCTTCCACCTATACACCTTCACTATCCCTCTCTCTTCACCTCCCTCTCTCCGTATCCCTCTCTCTTCTCTCTCTCTCTTCACCTCTCTCTCTATCCCTCCCTCTATTTCCTTCTCACAATCTTTCTTCTTCCTCCTCTGTCTGTCTCATCATCCCTCACTCTCTCTACCTTCCTCATTCTTTCTCTACCTCTGTCCATCCCCCCTTTCCCTCTCTCTACCTTGCTCATATCTCTCTTTCCCTCTCTCTCTCCATCTCCCCCATCTCTCTCTATCCATCTCTCTCTATCTCCCCTATCTCACTAGATAACCCCTCTCTCTACCTCCCCCATTTCTCTCTATCCATCTCTCTCTATTTCCCCCATTTCCCTCTATCCCCCTCTCTTTCCATCTCCTATCCGAGTTCTTCTCATTTCTCTCTTTATCCCTCTCAGTCTTTCCTTGTTTCTAACTCACTCTATCATTCAGTGTCTCCCTCTCTATCTTAATGTCTGTGTCGTTCAGTGTCATTTTCAATCTTAAGTTAGTTAGTTAGTTAGTTTATTAGTTGTCCCTTAGGGAAATTCTTTTTCACAGTTTC
>NC_055960.1:34530315-34537815 GCF_018492685.1 Alosa sapidissima
GGGGCTTATGGAGACAGAGAGTGTGTGTGGGACAACCTGTGTGTGTGTGTGTGTGTGTGTGTGTGTGTGTGTGTATGTAACTGTGTGTATGCATCTGTGCATGTGCGTGCAATTATACATGCATATGAGTGTGGATGTGCTTGTGTGTGTGTGTGTGTGTGTGTGTGTGTGTGTGTGTGTGTGTGTGTGTGTGTGTGTGTGTGTTAGTGGGTGACACGGGGCTGGGGGCCTCTGTTCTGTCTTATGCTTTGTGCTCTTTTCTCTATAGAGGGAAAACAATCCGAGACCACAGCAGGAATGAGGGCACGCCCACACACACACACACACACACACACACACACACATACACACACACACACACACACACACACACACACACACACACACACACACACACACAGCGGAAGAGAGATGAACAGACAGAGAGAAAGAAAGGGGAGGAGGGCAGACAGACATACATAAGAGGAGAGATAAGCAGAAACAGACAGAATTGTGTGTGTGTGTGTGTGTGTGTGTGTGTGCGTGCGTGTGTGTGTGTGTGTGTGTGTGTGTGTGTGTGCTGTTGGTATTCCATTGAGTGAGTCCTGCCTGTTGTGATAGGAAACCCAAACCAAGCCACATTTCATTTCTGCCTTTCTCTCTCTCCCTCTCTATCTCACTCCCTCCCTCTCTCTCTCCCTCTATCTCACTCACTCCCTCTCTCTCCATCTCACTCCCTCCCTCTCTCTCTCCCTCTCCCTCTCTATCTCACTCCCTCCCTCTCTCTCTCTCCCTCTCTATCTCACTCCATCCCTCTCTGCCTCCCTCTCTACCTCACTCTCCCCCTCTCTCTCTCCCTCTCTCTATCTATTTCTCAATTCAATTAAATTCGATTTGATTCAATTCAAGGTAGCTTTATTGGCATGACAAATATTTCTTTGCATTGCCAAAGCAGGACATCAAACAATGCAATACAAAACATACAAGAGATAAGACATGTATTTGTATTTTACATACATGTATAGTATAGTATATATACTTTTTTGATCCCGTGAGGGAAATTTGGTCTCTGCATTTAACCCAATCGGTGAATTAGTGAAACACACACAGCACACAGTGTACACACAGTGAGGTGAAGCACACACTAATCCCGGCGCAGTGAGCTGCCTGGTACAATGGCGGCGCTCGGGGAGCAGTGAGGGGTTAGGTGCCTTGCTCAAGGGCACTTCAGCCGCGGCCCACTGGTCGGGGCTCGAACCGGCAACCCTCCGGTTACAAGTCCAGAGTGCTAACCAGTGGGCCACGGCTGCCCTCATGTGTGTGTGTTTGTGTGTGTGTGACGGCCTGTTAGGCCTTCTGCATATTGACTACTTGTTTTCAGGTGTGCTTAGGACTTAACGAGCTGATGAGCTGCACCTGTACACTGGAGTCCTGATAAGAGGACTGCTTCCTCTCCCCTTAGCAGGGCCATTCTTACTTTGGGTTTTGGACATGCAACACTGCACTCAGACACATTGCAAACACACAACATCCATGCATTACTGATGACTGACTTTGACCCACCTCACACTGTTTGTTTGTTATTTGGTTAATAAATCTATATTTTAGTTAAAGATCCAACCTCTCGACTCCCTCTTGTTGTGGCCTTACCCCTAGGTCATAACAGTGTGTGTGTCTCTCTCTCTCTCTTCTCTTTCTCTCCCTCTCTTCTCTTTCTCTCTCTAAATCCCCCTCTCTCTCCCATTCCCTCTCTCTCTTCTCTTTCTCTCCCTCTTCTCTTTCTCTCTCTAAATCCCCCTCTCTCCCACTCTCTCATTCCCTCTCTCTATCGCTCTCTTCTCTTTCCCTCACTTTCACTGTCATTCTTGTCCTTCATCCCCTATCTCTCTACCTCCCTCTCTTTATGTTCTCTCTCTCTCTCTCTTTTGGGTTTTCCTGTTCCCTCTCTCTGTCTCACTGTGAGTGGACCTCAGCCAGGCTGGACTGCTGCAATGACCCATCAGACGTGGCCCTGACTGTACAGTATCTCTCCCCAGTGTCCGAACAGACGGGGAATCTACGGACTGCAAGTAAATATCCAGCCAAGGAAAACAAGGCAGCAGCAACTACCTGCTAGCGATACAGCAAATAGACTACCAGTCTGCCTTCAATGGAGGAGAATCTACACTAGACCTTGGACAATCCCTTCATTCCATTTCAGAACATATCCATATCTATATCCAAAAGATGTTTCAAGCAGAGGTTCAGCAAAACAGGGAACACACCGGACCAAACGTGCACGTGCGCACACACGTACACGCGCGCAAAACACACACACACAGACTCAAAAAATCAACTTCACTGCTATGCTGAGTCACTGGGCCTGTGATATGCTAATGCCAAGCCTGCAGGCGTGTGTGTGTGTGTGTGTGAGGGGAACAGGTCTGTACCGGGATCACTCTGCCTGTCATCCCCTCTTGCCCCCCCCCCACTTGAGATGCCAGCACTGAGGAACTCATCCCCGACACACACACACACACACACACGCACACAAACGCAACCTGGCGTGAGTCAGCTCAGGTAAGCCGGACCCTACACTAATGCCCACTGCATTCCTGTCTGCCTGTGCCAGGGACAAGCATCACTGTTCCTCCACCTTGCATGCAGTGCTAGGCTACTCTCTGCTACGCTAACAGAGGCTAAGGCAGGATCAAACCACTTCATTCTGTGTTCCTCTATGCTACGCTATGCTAACAGAGGCTAGGGCAGGGCCAACCCACTTCACTCTGTGTTCTGCTATGCTAACAGAGGCTAGATAGGGCAGGACCAACCCACTTCACTCTCCCCTCTGTTAAGATATGCTTAGCTAATCTTTTAGCTAACGATTGACAGGGCAGTAGTGGCCTTGGAAGAGGTGATCCCCTCCACTAAGCCATGCTCAACTAAGTTATGCTAACAATGGCCAGGGCAGTGCCCCTCCACTTCACTAGGCCTAAGCTATGCTTCGCTAAGATATGTTCCTTTGCTAAGCTATGCTCCTTTGCTAAGCTATGCTCCACTATTAAGCTCGGCTACGCTATGCTAATATCGGCTGTGGCAATTAGTGGTGCTAATGAAATGTCTCTGCTTGTGTGTCCGGCTGGCACAGATTCCAGCGCTCCATTAGAACACAACACTGTTAAAAGGCTTTTCATTAATCATCTGTGAACAAACAGAATCAAATCTCTTCAGGCGTGGACTGACAGCATGCACTCTCACTCTCCCTCCCTCCTCTCTCTCTCTCTCTTCACCCTCCCCATCTCCCTGCCAGGGTCGTCGCTCTATCTGGAGCATCTTCATCAGTCACAAGCACACCAGTACCCAAGACATGCTCAGCTGTTCTCTGTATTAAACAGGTTTGACGTAGAATCCAACAAAAAAAGAATTTGCAGAGGCACTCTGAGGTTGATAAGTATAAAAAGCCTTTAATTTATCATGGCACGAACTGGTTAAAAAAGCACATGGACCTACGGGTTACGGCCATATTGGCTTTCGTCAGGGCATCAAAAGGTTGATGCAGAGTTGCTCTCTTTATTAAACAGGGTTGATGCAGAGCTGTTCTATTAAACAGGGTTGATGCAGAGCTGTTCTATTAAACAGGGTTGATGCAGAGCTGCTCTTAACAGGCTCTCTGTGTTGAAACAGCGTTGAAATAGGAATGTTTATTTCATTAAACAGGTCTGTTCTCTGTGTCGGGAAGAAACAGGGCTGTTCTGTGTGTCAGGGTTGATACTGGGCTGTTATATGTGCCAGGGTTTAGACTGGGCTGTTCTCTGTGTCAGGGATTAGACTGGGCTGTTATATGTGTCAGGGTTTAGACTGGGCTGTTCTCTGTGTCAGGGATTAGACTGGGCTGTTCTATGTGTCAGGGTTTAGACTGGGCTGTTCTCTGTGTCAGGGTTGATACTGGGCTGTTATATGTGTCAGGGTTTAGACTGGGCTGTTCTCTGTGTCAGGGATTAGACTGGGCTGTCATATGTGTCAGGGTTTAGACTGGGCTGTTCTCTGTGTCAGGGATTAGACTGGGCTGTTCTATGTGTCAGGGTTTAGACTGGGCTGTTATATGTGTCCAAGTATGCATGCTGGCACTGCTGCTCTGAGCAAAGGAGCTGAAGACCACAGGCAAGTCTGGCCCAGGCCCTTAATGAGTTCCCCTTTATTCCACTTGGTTCCCCTTCATTCCACTTGGTTCCCTTTCATTCTGGGGGTGAACCTCAAAGTTCCTTTCTGCTGTTAATGTTTGTCAAAATTTCACATATACGGATGTATGTGTGTGTGTGACCTTAGCAATATATAGGTGTGTGTGTGTGTGTGGGGGGGGGGGTTAAGTATTGTGTTCAGACAGATATTGTGTGCAGTGAGCAGTGATTAAATAATCAGACGGAGGAGTCTATAACCCTTCAGCAGTTGCGAAGACTGGGCTCTGACAGCTTTTAACAGGCAGCTCAATGCCTCAAGCATTACGCTAAACAACTCCTAACTGTGCCAAATCCCCCAGTGTGCAGAGAGGCTGAGGCAGTGTGTGTGTGTGTGTGTGCGACGTGCGTATGTGTTACTGTGCTGTGCTACCACCTATGCAGAGAGGCTATACTAGATGGGAGGTGCTGTTTCTAAATCAGAGATCTCTAGCTGTGCCACACACACACACACACACACACACACACATTATGAGAAGCACTTCTGGTTGCGCTGACTCAGGTTTTCCCCCCAACCTCAGTAGCTTTGTCACAGCAGTACCACAGAGATCCTTTCAACAGATCGAGCGGAAGTAAACATCAGGTCTGAATGAGTCATGTGGAAGCTACAGTATGTTGCCAACGTCTTCTGAAGGAATCAAGTTAAAACTGTCTTACAGGAAGGCTGCACGGAGCTCAGACCATTCATGGAACGCCTGCTGCAACAATTAGCTTCCACTGTAATCAATGGAAGTAGCTACACCAGACGTGATAGCGGTGTGCACATTTGAGAAAAATTAGACCAGTCTTCTAAAACTATGTCTACGCTGCATGAACGGAGCGCTTCAATTGCGGACCTGGGGGGTATTCCAAGTACGTGGTTTACTGACAAACCTGGGTTAGTTAACTCAGAGTAGGTGGTAAACCTCCTAATAGAAGAGCTGTATGGCTTCATTATCCTAACAAAACAATACCATAGGGCTCTTGTTGTAGGAGGTTTACCACTTACTCTGAGTTAACTTACCCAGGTTTATCACTAAACCACGTACTTGGAATACCCTCCTGGTGTAGCCCGGACCTTAAGTTTACCAATGATTTGCAAACAAATCGGACAAAATGTACGGTTGTCAATGTCTTCTGCATGAATCAAGCCAAAACTGCATTACCAATGTCTTTTGAATGAATCAGGCAATGACACAAATACACAAATCAGACAAAAGCTTCACCACCAATGTCTTCTGAATGCACAAAGTGATACTGTTTCAGATCTGCTCTGAACAGCTTGAGCTAAAGCTGCCAGAGATCACTCGTCTTGCCTCGTCTGGTCTGGTCTGGTTTTGTGAGCGAGAGGAAGCATTCGAGGCTCTCTCCTCCCTCCTCCTCTATTTGGAGTCGTTCCCTGAGTCCGCTTCGAGCCCCAAATTGAATCACTTGGCTTACCTGATGACCCATTCAGCATGACAGAGAGGGCATTCACACACACACACACGCACACGCACACGCACACACTCCACACACACACACACACACACACACACAATCACATGCACACACACACACACACACACACACACGCACACGCACACGCACACGCACACGCACACACTCACATGCACACACACACACACACACACACACTGCGCTCCCTCCCACTCACATTTTCTTCCTCATTGATTTTTGTCTTCAGATGGGCACTTTCCAGGCTCTCCACTGGCTCTGCAAACCTCCACAGATATTTACGTTTTTTTCAAAGCCATGCTTTATTTCCCCTTTAAAGGCCTGGCTGTGTTTGAAGACCAAATGTTTGAAGACAGATTTGGCTGAGGAGCACAGTCGCTTATGGAGAGCTGTTAACCTTGATGTCGCTGTGTGTGTGTGCAAGTCGTGTCTGCCCTGCGCGCCTCTGCTTTGGATAAGAACTTCGGGAACTTCAAAGGCCTCATCTCTGTTGATACCAAAGCCAAAATGAATTTGGGGATTCACACCACAAGCAGAGGGAGGACATGCGCACGGTCAAAGGAGCCGCCCGACTGTGTGTGTGTGTGTGTGTGTGTGTGTGTGTGTGTGTGTGTGTGTGTGTGTGTGTGTGTGTGTGTGTGTGTGCTGATCGAGTCACACTGACCAGACAGACGGAGCGTGCCTGCTTTACAAACACAGATGGACACTCCACGACACACACACAGACACTCCACGACACACACAGACACTCCATGACACACACACACAGACACTCCATGGCACACACAGACACTCCACGACACACACACAGACGGACACAAGATTTCAGGAATTTCAGCTGGTTCTAGTTGCTCAGCACGGCAAAGACACATGGGGCGGGCTGTGCTGTCACAGGCGAACAGGGTTATCACTCACTCTCACTCTCTCACAAACACACACACACACACAGTCATGAACACACAAAAGCAAGTGTGCGTGCACACACAAACACACACACACACACACACACGCGCATACACACACAGTCATGAACACACAAAGGCAAGCGCGCGCGCACACACACACACACACACACGCAGACACAAACATTCACGAATGCAAGCACACACGTATACACACACACACACAGTTGGCAGATGTACAGGGAGAAATAAGCACCCTATGCATAGACACAGGGCTTTCATTTGAACTGCCACTACTGTAAAACAAACTATGTGTGTATTTGTGATTCCAGACCTAGGTCAGGTCAGGGAGCTTCTATGTGGTCAGGTCAGGGAGCTTCTGAGAGAGCAGCTGTGTGTTCCTTCCTCCTGAGCCAAGCAGGGAATCATGAAAGGCTTGAGATAAACGAGGTGGAGCAGGGGGTGCGTGCACACACACACACACACACACACACACACACACACACACACACACACACACACACACACACAATGTTCTGGACATGAGGAGCAGCAGGAGCTGTCCTGGATGTGAGCATCAACTGTGAGTGTAAATAATGGAACAGAAAGCTCGGCGCCTCTGCCAGATGTGCTTCCTCTAGTAACACTAAGGAGGGAAGACAAGGCCAGTCTGGCACAGGGGGCTCACTGACTACGTACATAAGGATCCTCAGATCTCACTGACTCTGTAGGGAAGGATCCTAAGATCTCACTGATTACTTAGGAAAAGATCCTAAGATTTCACTGATTCTGTAAGTAAGGATCCTCAGAACTCACTGTGAATAAGAATCCTAAGATCTGTGTCTAAAGATAAGGATTCTCAGAAGAAAGCATCCCATGATCTCACACTGTATCTAATCTTCAAAAGAAAGCATCCTATGATCTCACCGATTATGTAGGATCCTAAGAGTTCACTAAACTGTCTAAAA
>NC_055960.1:34540315-34552815 GCF_018492685.1 Alosa sapidissima
TTCCATGGCCATGTCACATCCATAACGTTTTATAGGAAAAGTTTATGCTACACATACAGTGTTGATGCGACAATGTCCATAGTGTCTGTGCAAAGCTGATTTATATCAATGTAAAGTGTGATGACCAAATTGTGCCCCTTTCTTACTTTTAAAACCTTTATTGGTGCGTTATGGATGTGACATTATGGATGTTACATAATGTGAATTTACAAGACTGGAGACTTTGTTATACCTCAAAGCTGATAAAACGTCTGTTCTAGTGGCATGTCAGTTTCAACGCATTTCACCTTAGTGTTTAGGCCTACAATTGACATTTCAAAGATTATTAGGTTGATCAAAACCACAAGGAGGCCTTGCCTAACTATTAGCAAAACAAACATAATATTAAAATACCTCCAGTGATTAGCCTTTTCAAGTTTCATCTTCAAGTGGCCTAATAACGAAAATCTGAGTGATTATCTTCCTGTAACTGTCATACTGTTGTTGTACAGTAACTGGATTATCGTGTTAGCTGGTGAAGATGGCTGACTTTGCAGCTGGAGTTAACATAGCAACCTCCTTCTGTTGCAGATCTGTTCAGCCTGCCGCTCACGTCTGCTTAACACAGTTTAATTTTAAATGTGACGCGATATGACAGCATTTGAAGTGTCAGGTCCTCTGTAGCTAATACCCACAGAGTAACATGAGTAAAGGCAGCAATAAACTATATGTACCGCATAGCGGTACAAAATATGACCCCCTCTCAGTCCTGCATATTCTCTTCGCAAAAATAAATCGCGCTTGTCAATTTGTCTCCATCTCCTACTCCTGCAACTCATGTGCATGTAAATGAGTGTGTGCATATGTGAGTTTGCTTTTGTTTATAAGAGTGTGTGTGTGTGTGTGTGTGGTGTGTGTGTGTCTGTGTGTGTGCATGTGCATATGCGTGCCTGTGTTTGTGTGTTTATGTGTGTGTGTGTGTGCGTGTGTGTGTATCCATGCGCACATGCGTATGCGTGCCTGTGTGTGTGTGTTTATGTGTCTGCATTCATGTGGGTGGGTGTTTGTGCATGTGTGTGTGTGTGTGTGTGTGTGTGTGCTTGCCTGTCTGTATGTGTTTATGTGTGTGTGTGCTTGCCTGTCTGTATGTGTGCGACTGTGCGTGTGTGTGTGTGTGTGTGTGTTTGTGTGCGTGTGTGTGTGCGTGTGTGTGCATGTGCGTGTGTGCACGTGCGCCTGCATGTACTTTATGTGTGCAAATCACAAATGAGTGGGTTGATGTGGGCTCTTGAGACTAACATACCATAAATATTTTGTCATCTTGGGTGCAACGGTTCAGGTAGGGCTAGTTATTTAGGGGAGTGGCCACCAAGTTTTATGTTCCCTGGTGTTTCAGTAACCCGGGAATCACTGACCAAAATTGATGACTGTAAAAAAAAAATATATATATATTTTTTATATTTTAAATGACTTGTTGTCCTGATTCTTCCTGTGGATCTTATTGGGCACTGAGGAAGCAATAATTTCATCGCTAGTTTTTCATGATCACTATTTCAATTGTTTCATATCAAAATTCACTACTTAATTATGTGTTTTATGTAGTTTGTCGAGGACTGGTTCAGACACGTCACATCCATAACGTGAAACCGTCACATCCATAACGCCAGTTTTTCCTACATAATGCATTACGAAAATGACGCAGAATTTCAAAAACAAACTTTTTGTGTTCATTCAAGTCTCCTTCATGCTACATATATCATAGGTTCGGCAGTTTCCTTCAAAATTCACAGAGTTTGTAGAAAACCTGTAATCTCTCACAAAAGTGTGTCCATTTCATGTCACATCCATAACGCTGATAAAATGCCTTGTATTCTTAGGATGAAATTGATTATATGAAATTTGAGGATTTCTCAGCATTCAGAGGACAGAGGTTACATTAAAAGTTATGCAAATGAATTCACTGATACTAATGTTGCCCCCACTCTAAGGCATTTTGTTTACCAATATGAGTCCAATTGTCACATCCATAACGCTGGAACTGCCCATCAACAGAAGTGACATTACCCTGCATCGGTTATAGCACCTTTAAGAGACCACTGCGATTTTGAATATGACTGTGAACTCTCGTGACTAGAACACACGACTAGAACATCATCTGCTCTGAAGAGCACACACGACTAGAATATTAACTCATCTGAAGAACACATGACTAGAACATCACCTGCTCTGAAGAGCACACACAACTAGAACATCACCTTCTCTAAAGAGGACACATGACTGGCAAACAACACAATGACAACAACACAATGAAGACCGACTGGAGACTGATACTGTGAGAATGAATGAATGAGTGAATGAATGAACGAACGAACACACACCCAGGAAGTGGCTGGCTCTGCTCTTTCCTGTGTGGCCTACATTAGTGTGTGACAGAGTGAATGAGTGAATGAATGGATGAACAAACAAACATACGCACATGCACACACACAGGCACACCTAGAACACACACACCTAGAAAGTGTCTGGTTCTGCTCCCGTCTGTGTGGCCTACATTGGTGTGTGACAGACCTCCTGAGCTCCTCAGATCCTCACCGTTCCACAGAGCAGGGGGGCAAATTGGCGTCATCGTGTGTGTGTGTGTGTGTGTGTGTGTGTGTGCGTGCTCAATGTGCTGAGCCTAACAGATGGCCTGGCAAACCCACAGAGGCTAAGACATGCTTTCTCTCCCTCTCCCATACACACCCGTGTAAAAAAAATGCAAACACACACACACACACACACACACACACACACACACAGGCATGCATGAGTGCACACTTGCACACACTAGGCCAGTGCCCTCCCGGTGATTTCATTTAATTTCATTTCAACTAAATCCAGGCCACCCAAATCACAAGCATTTCATTTACACCAAGCTGCAGCCATGTCAACAGGAAACACCTCCTCTCATCTCCATCTAAACAGCTTCTACTCATCTGTATCCAATCAGCTCCTCTCATCTACATCTAGCCATGTCCCAACACTAATCAGCTCCTCTCATCTACATCTAGCCATGTCCCAACACTAATCAGCTCCTCTCATCTACATCTAGCCATGTCCCAACACTAATCAGCTCCTCTCATCTACATCTAGCCATGTCCCACTAATCAGCTCCTCTCATCTACATCTAGCCGTGTCCCAACACTAATCAGCTCCTCTCATCTACATCTAGCCGTGTCCCAACACTAATCAGCTCCTCTCATCTACATCTAGCCATGGCCCAACACTAATCAGCTCCTCTCATCTACATCTAGCCATGTCCCAACACTAATCAGCTCCTCTCATCTACATCTAGCCATGTCCCAACACTAATCAGCTCCTCTCATCTACATCTAGCCATGGCCCAACACTAATCAGCTCCTCTCATCTACATCTAGCCATGTCCCAACACTAATCAGCTCCTCTCATCTACATCTAGCCATGTCCCAACACTAATCAGCTCCTCTCATCTACATCTAGCCATGTCCCACTAATCAGCTCCTCTCATCTACATCTAGCCATGTCCCACTAATCACCTCCTCTCATCTACATCTAGCCATGTCCCACTAATCAGCTCCTCTCATCTACATCTAGCCGTGTCCCAACACTAATCAGCTCCTCTCATCTACATCTAGCCGTGTCCCAACACTAATCAGCTCCTCTCATCTACATCTAGCCATGTCCCACTAATCACCTCCTCTCATCTACATCTAGCCATGTCCCAACACTAATCAGCTCCTCTCATCTACATCTAGCCGTGTCCCAACACTAATCAGCTCCTCTCATCTACATCTAGCCGTGTCCCAACACTAATCAGCTCCTCTCATCTACATCTAGCCGTGTCCCAACACTAATCAGCTCCTCTCATCAACATCTAGCCGTGTCCCAACACTAATCAGCTCCTCTCATCTACATCTAGCCGTGTCCCAACACTAATCAGCTCCTCTCATCTACATCTAGCCATGTCCCAACACTAATCACCTCCTCTCATCTACATCTAGCCGTGTCCCAACACTAATCAGCTCCTCTCATCTACATCTAGCCATGTCCCACTAATCACCTCCTCTCATCTACATCTAGACATGTCCCAACACTAATCAGCTCCTCTCATCTACATCTAGCCGTGTCCCAACACTAATCAGCTCCTCTCATTTACATCTAGCCATGTCCCAACACTAATCAGCTCCTCTCATCTACATCTAGCCGTGTCCCAACACTAATCAGCTCCTCTCATCTACATCTAGCCATGTCCCAACACTAATCACCTCCTCTCATCTACATCTAGCCGTGTCCCAACACTAATCAGCTCCTCTCATCTACATCTAGCCATGTCCCACTAATCACCTCCTCTCATCTACATCTAGCCATGTCCCACTAATCAGCTCCTCTCATCTACATCTAGCCGTGTCCCACTAATCACCTCCTCTCATCTACATCTAGCCATGTCCCAACACTAATCAGCTCCTCTCATCTACATCTAGCCGTGTCCCACTAATCACCTCCTCTCATCTCCATCTAGCCATGTCCCACTAATCACCTCCTCTCATCTACATCTAGCCATGTCCCACTAATCAGATCCTCTCATCTACATCTAGCCATGTCCCAACACTAATCACCTCCTCTCATCTACATCTAGCCATGTCCCACTAATCAGCTCCTCTCATCTACATCTAGCCATGTCCCAACACTAATCAGCTCCTCTCATCTACATCTAGCCATGTCCCAACACTAAACACCTCCTCTCATCTACATCTAGCCATGTCCCAACACTAATCAGCTTGAGTCTGACCTCAGAACGGAGGAGACAAGGAGCCAGTGTTGTGGCTGGAGGTGGAGGAACAGTGAACAGGAGCCAGTGTCATGGTGGGTGAAGAGTGATGAGGAGCCAGTGTTGTGGCTGGAGGTGGAGGAGAGATGAGGAGCCAGTGTTGTGGCTGGAGGTGGAGGTGGAGGAGAGATGAGGAGCCAGTGTTGTGGCTGAAGGTGGAGGAGAGATGAGGAGCCAGTGTTGTGGCTGAAGGTGGAGGAGAGATGAGGAGCCAGTGTTGTGGCTGGAGGTGGAGGAGAGATGAGGAGCCAGTGTTGTGGCTGGAGGTGGAGGAGAGATGAGGAGCCAGTGTTGTGGTGGGTGAAGAGGGAAGAAGAGCCAGAGTCGTGGCTGGAGGTGGATGAACAGTGAAGAGCTGTGTAATTACAGCACTGATCGCTCAGCCAGGCACGTTCGGCTGCTCGCTATCAGCACAGAAAAATATACATTTGTTCCCCATAGAACAATATCACTTCATTCCCCACTCAATACTGCCTTGGCTCTTCGCTTGCCACTAATCAGCCAATGCTGTATCAGCCTCAACTGATTCAACCTCTTTTTGTACTCTCCTCTCCTGTATGTGTCTCTCGTATGGTTAATAATGTTCTTCACTCAGCAAGCGTGCATGTATGTGTGTGTGTGTGTGTGTGTGTGTGTGTGTGTGTGTGTGTTTCACTCAAATGAATTGCTTAGTGACTCCTCTCTGTGAGTAGTCTTGTCAAGGTTTCTACCTATTCAAACAAATGCCAGATCTCCCCCAGATCTCAGCCAGACCCAGGCCAGAACTGCACGAGATCAGCTGTAAAGTCATCTGTACAGAAGCGGCACAGCATACAGCTAAAGCCGTGGTGTACCCAGAAGAGCGGATATGGGGCTCTATGTAGTGGATACCCAGAAGAGCAGATATGGGGCTCTATGCAGTGGATACAGCACTAAATACAGAACCTACTTTGTCACAAAATATAAAACCCACTTTGACTCACTAGCTGTCAGATCGCAAGCCCATCATGATGCTAAAAAGCCTTTGCCCTCCTAGTAAAACTGAACATAAACTGAAGCACACACACACACACACACACACAAGATGAACTGACAGACACAATCTGTGCAGGTGTCCTTGAGGCAGAACTCGCTATGTGAGTGTTGAATAGAGACTCTTACAACGCATTTATCTAAATAAATAAATAAATAAATAAATAAGTGTGACGTGTATAGTCCATGTGTGTGATTCTGGTCCAGGGACGTCTCCCCTGTCCCTTATCTCTGCTGCTCATTACACATGCATGAAGCCACTTCCCTACTGAAGAGCAGCAGGTTGACATTTCCACCGTGGACTGGACGAGGTCATCTTGCAGAAATTGTGATCCCTCATCGTCCTCATTACGATCTGCGTTATGGCGTCCTCATTACTATCTGTGATCTGCGTTATGGCGTCCTCATTACTATCTGTGATCTGCGTTATGGCGTCCTCATTACGATCTGCGTTACGGCGTCCTCATTACGATCTGTGTTATGGCGTCCTCATTACGATCTGCGATCTGCGTTATGGCGTCCTCATTACTATCTGCGATCTGCGTTATGGCGTCCTCATTACGATCTGCGTTATGGCGTCCTCATTACGATCTGCGTTATGGCGTCCTCATTACGATCTGCGATCTGCGTTATGGCGTCCTCATTACTATCTGCGATCTGCGTTATGGCGTCCTCATTACGATCTGCGTTATGGCGTCCTCATTACGATCTGCGATCTGCGTTATGGCGTCCTCATTACGATCTGCGTTATGGCGTCCTCATTACTATCTGTGTTATGGCGTCCTCATTACGATCTGCGATCTGCGTTATGGCGTCCTCATTACGATCTGCGTTACGGCGTCCTCATTACGATCTGTGTTATGGCGTCCTCATTACGATCTGCGATCTGCGTTATGGCGTCCTCATTACTATTTGCGATCTGCGTTATGGCGTCCTCATTACGATCTGCGTTATGGCGTCCTCATTACGATCTGCGATCTGCGTTATGGCGTCCTCATTACTATCTGCGATCTGCGTTATGGCGTCCTCATTACTATCTGCGATCTGCGTTATGGCGTCCTCATTACGATCTGCGTTATGGCGTCCTCATTACGATCTGCGTTATGGCGTCCTCATTACGATCTGCGTTATGGCGTCCTCATTACGATCTGCGATCTGCGTTATGGCGTCCTCATTACTATCTGCGATCTGCGTTACGGCGTCCTCATTACTATCTGCGATCTGCGTTACGGCGTCCTCATTACGATCTGCGTTATGGCGTCCTCATTACGATCTGCGTTATGGCGTCCTCATTACGATCTGCGATATGGCGTCCTCATTACGATCTGCGTTATGGCGTCCTCATTACTATCTGTGTTATGGCGTCCTCATTACGATCTGCGATCTGCGTTATGGCGTCCTCATTACTATCTGCGATCTGCGTTATGGCGTCCTCATCACTATCTGCGATCTGTGTTATGGCGTCCTCATTACTATCTGCGATCTGTGTTATGGCGTCCTCATTACTATCTGCGATCTGTGTTATGGCGTCCTCATTACTATCTGCGTTATGGCGTCCTCATTATGATCTGCGATCTGTGTTATGGCGTCCTCATTACTATCTGCGATCTGCGTTATGGCGTCCTCATTACGATCTGCGATCTGCGTTACGGCGTCCTCATTACGATCTGCGTTATGGCGTCCTCATTACGATCTGCGATCTGTGTTATGGCGTCCTCATTACGATCTGCGTTATGGCATCCTCATTACAATCTGCGATCTGCGTTGTGGCGTCCTCATTACTATCTGCGTTCTTGAATTTCCCTTGGGGATCAATAAAGTATCTATCTATCTATCTATCTATCTTATGGCGTCATCATTATGATCTGCGTTATGGCATCCTCATTACAATCTGCGATCTGCGTTATGGCATCCTCATTACTATCTGCGATCTGCGTTAAGGCATCCTCATTACGATCTGCGTTAAGGCATCCTCATTACTATCTGTGATCTGCGTTATGGCATCCTCATTACGATCTGCGTTATGGCGTCCTCATTACTATCTGCGATCTGCGTTAAGGCATCCTCATTACGATCTGCGTTAAGGCATCCTCATTACTATCTGTGATCTGCGTTATGGCATCCTCATTACGATCTGCGTTATGGCATCCTCATTACGATCTGCGATCTGCGTTAAGGCATCCTCATTACGATCTGCGTTAAGGAATCCTCATTACTATCTGTGATCTGCGTTATGGCGTCCTCATTACTATCTGCGATCTGCGTTAAGGCATCCTCATTACGATCTGCGTTAAGGCGTCCTCATTACAATCTGCGTTAAGGCATCCTCATTACGATCTGCGTTAAGGCGTCCTCATTATTATCTGTGATCTGCGTTAAGGCGTCCTCATTACGATCTGCGATCTGCGTTAAGGCATCCTCATTACGATCTGCGTTAAGGCATCCTCATTACTATCTGTGATCTGCGTTATGGCGTCCTCATTACTATCTGCGATCTGCGTTAAGGCATCCTCATTACGATCTGCGTTAAGGCGTCCTCATTACAATCTGCGTTAAGGCATCCTCATTACGATCTGCGTTAAGGCGTCCTCATTACTATCTGTGATCTGCGTTAAGGCGTCCTCATTACGATCTGCGATCTGTGTTATGGCGTCCTCATTACAATCTGCGTTATGGCGTCCTCATTACGATCTGTGATCTGCGTTATGGCGTCCTCATTACTATCTGTGATCTGTGTTATGGCGTCCTCATTACGATCTGTGTTATGGCGTCCTCATTACAATCTGTGTTATGGCGTCCTCATTACGATCTGCGTTCTGCGTTATGGCGTCCTCATTACGATCTGCGATCTGCGTTATGGCGTCCTCATTACAATCTGCGTTATGGCGTCCTCATTACTATCTGTGATCTGCGTTATGGCGTCCTCATTACTATCTGTGATCTGCGTTATGGCGTCCTCATTACGGTCTGCGTTATGGCGTCCTCATTACGATCTGCGTTATGGCGTCCTCATTACGGTCTGCGTTATGGCGTCCTCATTACAATCTACGGCCCTGCACTCCCCTCTAAAACTCCTCCCCTCTTGCTCCTCTCCGCTCCTATAAAACTCATCCATTATGCCGTGTTTCCCACAGAATTTAATTTTATTTGTGGTGGTAGGTTTGCAGAATTAACCTGAATGCAACAGTTTTTAACAAATTAGTGCAGCGCGTTTATGATTCTAACCAGATTTAAGCACAATTTAGTACAACCAGGAAAATCATTGTGTGGTGGTCAATGTTGAAATTGTGGTGGGCCTCGACAAATAAGTCAGTGTATGGGAAACACTGCTATTTGCTCCTCTCCACTCCTCTAAAACTCATCCGTTGGCTCCTCTGAAACTCATCTGTTTGCTCCTCTAAAACTCATCCGTTGGCTCCTCTGAAACTCATCTGTTTGTTCCTCTAAAACTCATCCATTGGCTCCTCTGAAACTCATCTGTTTGTTACTCTGCCCATCAAATCAGCAAACTTAGTGCAGCTAATCCAGCGACTTAAGTCCTGATCCACAATTCCATTAAATCACGACTCGAGGAGAATGTGACAAGAGATTACCCACCATGTTTTATTTTTATTTTATTTTTTATTTTCAATCCCTGTACCATGTCACGCGATGCCTCCTTCTACCCTGCATGGCTCATTAACACACATCAAGGTGTCAGTTGAAGATTTCCTCCCAGCGCCTTTCCTCCGCTAGCTCCATCTCATCGTCCTCCTCACCTCTGCTTCAAGCATCTGGACTCAAGGCTGTGTGTGTATGTGTGTGTGTGTGTATGTGTGTGTGTGTGTGTGTGTGTGTGTGTGGGGGGGGGGGGGGGGGGGGATGTAGCAGTGGCTAGGTGGGGCAGCCAGGGTTAGAGGCGACTGGCCTGTCCATATCAAATGAAAAGTGTCCATAAGAGCCAGTCGTAATGGAGCGACTAATGGACTACTCCTTTATTGATGTGCTGGGGAGAGGGGAGGTAGACGGAGGAGGTGTGTGGACTATTAAGTATTGCTAAAGATGATGGGGGGGGAGGAAGGGGGAGCCTGATAAGAGAGAACACTACTTTAGAATGTCCACTTTACTCAGCGGACGAGGATTCTGTGACCCTCTCTCCACAGCAGAGCACAGAACACACTTCATCCAGCACAGTTCTACAACCCCACATGCCTAGAACAGAGAACACACTTTGTCCAGTTCAGTTCTACAACCCCTCAGCAAATTGTCATGCAACTAGTGAACAGCGTGACCACGTGACCAGTGTGACAGCGTGATCACAGTAATCAGGCCTACACATTTGGTGTAAATTATAAATGAGATGTCTATGATGTGATCAGCTGATTAAGCACAATTTATATTCATAAATCACATGTGGTTTGAGTTATTAATTCAATTCATTACCAATTCATATGGTGGAACATGATAACTACATGTATATTATATAATACTAATATTAACTCTCCACTGCACAGCCATTCTATAGTTCTCATTTCATTTTATGCAAATGCCATATGAACAGATTAGCCAAGAGGATTTCACACACACACACACACACACACACACACACACACACACACAGACACAGACACACACTACACTGATGGAGGAAGAGACTCTGAATGTGTTTTTCGCTCAGAAAGCCTGAGCCAGCTCCTCTGTGTGAGTGTATTTGTGTGTGTGTGTGTATGTGTGTGTGTGTGTGTGTGTGTGTTTGTGTGTGTGTGTGTGTCTGAGTAAAAATGCTCAACTGATTTCAGTCACAAGCTCCAGGGCGTCCATGCTAATCTAATTACCAGCAGAAATGTGGCCAAGCCAAGGCCCATACGCCGAGACGAGGCCACAGACACACACACACACGCACTGAGGTCTGCAGGCCCAGGCCCATAAACCAACCCTCCCCCCCCCCCCCCAACACACACACACACACACACACACACACACACACACACACAGGGCCAGGACACAATTACGTAGCTTAATAAGTAAATGCACCAACATGCTTCCTGATGTTAGATAAGTATAAGTATAAGTATATATACTTTTTTGATCCCGTGAGGGAAATTTGGTCTCTGCATTTAACCCAATCGGTGAATTAGTGAAACACAAACAGCACACAGTGAACACACAGTGAGGTGAAGCACACACTAATCCCGGCGCAGTGAGCTGCCTGCTACAACTGCGGCACACACACACACACACACACACACACACACACACACACACACACACACACACACACACACACATGTGCTATATGTTGTACCTGCTGTGTAGTCTTGTTTGTGTGTGCTATATGTTTTGCGTTTGTGCTCATGGGCATCAGAGCCATTATACCATTATCATTGCTACCTGCTCCTCACAGCACTCATGTACTGTACACACACACACACACACACAAATGAGCGGTCACATTCTAGCTACTGAGGTAGCCGTTGGATTACACACGACTCAAAACTCTTGCGAAAGCCTTCTCGTTTTGATTAGAGCGGCGCTAGGTAACATTAAATCTGTGTTTAAGTCAATAAAACACTGCTAACATTAGTAAACAGTTTTGGGAGTGGTACTTTGTTCATATTTGGGCAACTGCGAGTAAAGGGCTGCGACCGCACCGCTGCTAAAGTGCCACAAGGGTGCAGCAAATGAACTTCAGAGACAATATATCTTTAAGCTCACGATATTCAAACTGGCCCAAAACGTTAATGGCCCACCACGAATCCTCCCGAAAGTTCGCGATTAGCCACTCCGAGCCTGCATTTACTGCTTTGCTTTGTTAGATAGAAGCATCTAACAACCTGTTAAAATGTACCAGAATTCAGGAAATTGCGTCTAGTTCATACTAGTTCATATGTTGTACCTGCTGTGTAGTCTTGTTTGTGTGTGCTATATGCTTGTGGGGCCAAATATAAATTTCCACAGCAGTGGACAATAAAGACTTCTATTCTATTCTATTTCACCACCATACATACCTACTCTGACTAGATCACTCACCTTGGACCATAACCTTGCTTGGACCCTTGAACCATAAAGATGAACAAAGACACAGAACCTTGTGAGAAGTGCCTCACATTGCCTAGCAGTCTGTGTGTGTGTGTGTGTGTGTGTGTGTGTGTGTGTGTGTGTGTGTGTGTGTGTGTGTGTGTGTGTCTGTGTGTGTGAGAGAGAGAGAGAGAGAGAGAGAGAGAGAAAGACACAGAGAGAGAGAGAGAGAGAGAGAGAGAGAGAGAGAGAGAGAGAGAGAGAGAAAGCTACAGTCTCCAGTGTACATCTATATCAAGGCACCCATACACACACACACACACACATTCACACAGAGAAACACACACACATCAAGGCACTCTGCCAGCAAGGCAAGTGCTGTGCCCTGGGCAGGTTTAGGATTCTAAATGGACTGCCCATGATATGGCATCCGAAAGTCGCATGTGATGAGATGAGAGGGGAATAAAGGAGAGGAGAGAAGGAGATGAGAGGAGAGAGGAGGAAGAAGGAGAGAGGAGGGGAGAGGAGAGAGGGGGAAAGAGAGAGGAGATAAGGAGATGAGATGAGATGAGAAAAGAGAGGAGAAGAGAGGAGCAGAGGAGAGGAGAGGAGAGGAGAAGAGAGGAGAGGAGGAGAGATAGAGATGAGATAAGGAGATGAGATGAGA
>NC_055960.1:34557815-34560315 GCF_018492685.1 Alosa sapidissima
CTGCTCTCCCCCACCCTCGGGCACCACTTCCCTTGTTTTGGGTGTGCAGTGCTCTCGCACACAATATTACCCTGTCTCCTCTCTCAGCTTACTACGCTGTGCCTCCTCCGAGTACACTATACTGAGCACTGTCTGAGTACACTATACTGAGCACTGGCAAGGTATCATATACACTGTCCTCTCGAACTACTGTGCTGCTGTATGCCTTCTCAAAAGTGTGCTTTACTATTCTGTGGGTTATACTCTACCCTCTCTGAGTATACTATTCTGTGTCTTATCAACGTGTGTTACGGTATACTATACCCTCTCTGAGTATACTATTCTGTGTCTTATCAACGTGTGTTATACTCTACCCTCTCTGAGTATACTATTATGTGTCTTATCAAAGTGTGTTATACTCTACCTTCACTGAGTATAATAGTCTTTGCCTTCAGTAAGTATACTTTTCCCCTCTCTCTATTCTATCCCTTCTCTATACCACTCTGTGCCTACGTATACGGCCCTCTTAACGTACTATTCAAAATGTTCTCTAATAGAAAATATATTGAATCATAGTAGAGAATATATTAAATTAGAGTACTATTCAATATATGCACTCTGTTCTACTCTGTGCCTTTTCTAACTAGTATGAACACTCAGTGACTGTACTGCTGTCTCTTTAATAATAGACTATACTGTGTCTTCTCAAAGCATGCTGTCTCCGACTCAAATCAGAACAGCACACACCCGCTGGCCTACTACTCTCTGCAAAGCCCCAAACACACACACACACACACACACACACACACACACACACACACACACATGTTCCCCCAGCTGTGCTGATGTGCTAACTTCTCTGAGGAAGCCGGTGGGGGAATGCTAGCACTGTTAACGCCATAGATATGAACTAGATGTCGCCTTGGCTTCTCAACATGTGTATGCCACCGCCATCTAAAAGGCCCTTACAGAAATATTCCAGTGTATATTTACCTTCGATATCTTAAATGGGCCTGTGAAATGCCCATTGTAGAGAGTGACCACATCGCCTAATGAGTCTCGGAGCAGTGTTTACCTTTTTTCCTCTTCAGTCTCCCGAGTCAATAATAACGTAGTAGTAGTAACCGAGACAAAATTATGTGGTTTTGACAGTATATTTCATATTTCAGAGTTATAGATAGTCTAATTGAAATTAGACAAGCTTAAATTCAAGTCATGACTATGGCAAGATCACAATGTAGTTTCCAAGCTTTTAGATACGTGGAATATTAGTGAAAAAGCTAACGTTAACTTAAGGAGGCTTGGCTAACTTCAAACTTCATTCATTGCTAAAGCAGTGTTGGAACTTTTTTGACAGCATGGTAGGCCTATTGATGGTATTATGTTTCCTATGTAAATTCTTAAGTCGAAGAGAGAAATTGCCATTTACAATGCAGTGTTTATTTATCCTACATTTTGACAAATCTAAGGAAAAAATGTCAAACAAATCACATTTCAATACATTTATGTTGCCAATTACAAGTGTCATCCGCTATCTTTTGTTTTACTGTTCACAGCTGTTTCAAAGAGTTGCTGCACAGTTGTGTGGGTAATGGGCAGTTGTGTGGGTAATGGGCAGCTTCAGGGATACAGCTGTTTACATAGTGCAGGCCTAATAATGGAGGCTATTAATAGTTAGTCCTCCATTTAATTGTTTTGAATAATCCTTTTTTACTTGTAGTTTATCTGCCTTCAAATATATCTCAAGGGGTTTCCTCTTAATACATTTAGAAAATTTAGAAATAAAACAACATCCATGCCCATCGGTTGAGCAATGCGTTTTGCCTGTATGTTTGAAATGTGTTTGTGAGAATTACATGTAAGAAAACCAGTAAAGGGTCACTAGCACTGTTAACATGCTAGCACTGTGCTGCTCTGTAGAGACAACCAGTGAGGGGATGCTGAGTGAGTTGCTCACGCTAACACTAGCACTGTGCTGTAGGGAAGACTGGTCAGTTGCTAACTCTAACACTAGCGCTGTGCTTTGCTGTGCTGTGCAGTAGGGAAGACTGGTCAGTTGCTCACGCTAACACTAGCACTGTGGTGTAGGGAAGACTAATCAGTTGCTATCCCTAACACTAGTGCTGTGCTTTGCTGTGCTGTGCAGTAGGAAGACTGGTCAGTTGCTAACTCAAACACTAGTGCTGTGCTGCGCTGTGCTGTAGGAAAGACTGGTCAGTTGCTAACTCTAACACTAGCGCTGTGCTATGATGTGCTGTGCTGTAGGGAAGACTGGTCAGTTGCTCACGCTAACAGCTAGCACTGTGCTGTAGGGAAGACTGGTCAGTTGCTCACGCTAACAGCTAGCACTGTGCTGTAGGGAAGACTGGTCAGTTGCTCACGCTAACACTAGCGCTGTGCTGTAGGGAAGACTGGTCAGTTGCTCACGCTAACACTAGCGCTGTGCTGTAGGGAAGACTGGTCAGTTGCTAACTCTAACACTAGCGCTGTGCTATGATGTGCTGTGCTGTAGGGAAGACTG
>NC_055960.1:34562815-34607815 GCF_018492685.1 Alosa sapidissima
AACTCCTCCACAATGGTTACATTACATTACATTACATTTAGCAGACACTTCTTGACCAAAGTGACTTACATATGTCAGCTATATTACAAGGGATCACATTGTCCCTGGAGCAACTTGGGGTTAAGTGCCTTGCTCAAGGGCACAGCGGTGGAAGCCGGGAATTGAACCGATAACTTTCAGGCTACTGCACGCTAGCCCAGCTCCTTAACCACTACACTACCACCACCCCCGCTCCTTAACCACTACACTACCACCACGCCCGCCCGCAACCTTCAATGGTGCACAATGACCTTATCAGTGCTCTAGTATAGATGGCGGTTAACCTGGAGGCGATGCTCATCTGGTCCAGCTCTGAAGCTGCTAGCCTCATCTGAGCTCCCCAATGCAACCAGCTCTGTTTCTGCTAGCTTAGCATTCATCTACACTCTCCTATGCAACCAGCATAGCTGCTAGCTTAGCATTCATCTGCACTCTCCAATGCAACTAGTGTGTAGCTGCTAGTTTAGCGCTCAATTGAGCTCCCCAATACCACCTCATACGTAATTCAGAAAATCTGACACACCCCACCTTCATCAGACATGCATAGCCAGCAGACAGTGAGGCACACATTCAGATGTCATTTACTGTGTGTGTGTGTGTGTGTGTGTGTGTGTGTGTTGTTTGTGTCTGACTATCTGTCTGTCTGTCTGTCTGTGTGTGTGTGTGTGTGTGTGTGTGTTGCCATGTGTCTTTCTGCAGTTGATGCATTCTCTGACACCATTGACTGGTATGTGTTGGTTGTAATGGCCACAGAGGCACAGGAATATGTGGTCTGTAAACTCATGACAAGTCAATAAACCTTCAATTAGCAGCGTGGCTTTGTGCTCGAACACATTCTCTGTAGCCTACATTGGGTGTATTTACATTAAGTGATATATTTGATAGTGACCTGCATTCCTGATTGTTTAAGGAATATTGAAAGATTCAGCATTATTAAGCGATTAACGTGCAGCACAAATCTGCAGCTAAATTACATCAACGTAAGGCAGAAATAAGACAAGAATGTGGCACGGCATAGATCCTGACAGGAAATCTTAAGATCTAATATTTAGTTTGAGCCTAAATGATTGCATCTTCCATGGGAACGCAAATTTATGAGCGGAGTTTGTTTCTTTTACATTTAAGACATCAACATGTATGCCACGTGACAGATCTGGGTCATTGAGAAAATTCAAACCAGAAATGAACCTTTATGAAAACAAGTGTGTTTAACACGACACGTCAGCTCCAAGTCTCACTTCAAAGAGCCCTGTTGAGACCCTGTGGCCTGTCAGCTAGGAGCCCTTAGGTGTAAATGGGAGCATTTTAGCATCTGAGCCTCCTTCACTGAGCACCAACCACAGACCGTATGGGTGCCAACTCAGTGCTCGTTGCACTGTAATGTGCTAACATGCTCTGGGTGTGTGTGTGTGTGTTTGTGTGTGTGTGTGTGTGTGTGTGTGTGTGTGTGTGTGTGTGTGTGTGTGCAGGACCTCCTGGATTTTGTTCAACATCAGCAGAAAGCCTCCCCTGAAGCAGCTTGCTGTTGTGTGTGTTTGTTTGTGTGTGTGTGTGTGTGTGTGTGTGTGTGTTTGTGTGTGCGTTTGTGCATTAACATGCTCGTGGGATCAGCATGCCTGCTTTGGTGAGCACGGAGCGTGAGACTGCTGGTCTGCATTCGCCCTCCGGCACACAACTGTACAACTAATATTTCTATTACAGTGGAGATGAAACATTAAGCCGCCCTATATTAAAAACACTTTAAACACATTGCACCCACAAACACATACACACACACACAACCACACATACTAACACAGTACACACAAAGATGAGCAATACATGAAAACATGCACTTGGGGAAACTAGCTGACCTTTGTAATTCATCAGAGAAAATGTGATTCCCTCAGGTCAAACAAACAGCATTTCCTTTTTCTTTTCTTTCCAAATGAGTAGACAATTAGGAGCTGTCTCATCTTATCAATGGGCACAATAACAATGGCAATCAAGAGATGCTCTATGCCTCACTTCTGTGTGAAGCCAGGGGGCGTATCCCCACAGTATCAGATGTTACATGTCATCATGCAGACACTTGCAGTGTATGTGCATGTGCATGCAATTATGCAACATCTAACATGTAGTCATGTTGTCAAGGTTACCAGGCCAACATGGCCGGTTGGATCCACACCCATTCTATGGTAAGTCACTTCAGCGTAGCCACCGACAACCTTTTACATGTCTCTTGTTGCTGCCGAGAACAAGGATACTAAGATGGATAAACAAATATCCAAATCCATTGCTTTTCATCATACGTGCCACTTGTGTGTAATAAACATCAGACAACCGCCATGTCTCAGTGTCTGTTTTCTTATCAAGTCGGAACCTTTTAACAAGGCCTGCCTGAGTGCTAGTGAAGGCGGATGCCATCAGAACACCCCAAGCACGTTAAGCACCAGTGATTCGCGTGAGGCAACTTGATAGAACTTCTGCCACTTCTCTGTGTCTCAGGATCGACGGGAGGCTTACCTGCGGGAGCGCGGAGTTGAGCTGTCGCTGGAGCAGGTCCCGCTCGTGCAGCGCGTCCTGGAGCTTGGTCTGGGACTGGAACAGCGTCTCCTGGGTCTCGCGCAGGGACTCCAGAAGCTTGTCTCTCTCGTCCAGCATGTTCACCATCAGCTGCTCGAAATTGGCCTCGGCATCCGTGCCGTTTTGAGAGCCACGTTGGGAACTCATGGAGTCCCCTTCGTTAATGGTCGGCATCACTTCGCACATCATTTTGCTCCGGCTCTTCAGACAGCCAAGTGCGCGGAAACCGGCGCGGGTTCTCTAGCCTAATGTCAACGCTGTAACCTCTCGAAATCAAAGGCCACCCGGCGTCCTGCTCTGGGTTATCTGGTGGGAGAAAACAGTCCGTCGTACCTTGTTAGATTCAAAACTTCAGTGCAATTCGGTTCCAGCCATAGGCTTACGCTACTTTCATTGCTGGTGATTAAATCGTACGAGGATATTTTTACATATTTAAATAATTAGCGGCTTTTTCACATTGTTCGTTGGTTATTCCATAGGTGTCTCTCACCCGCTGACACAGTCCGCCCTACGTCCAGATACACTACGGATTCAAATGCAATTGGTTTGACAGATCATCCGTGGGGACAAGAACATGTTCAGACGCGCGCAGAAAGGGCGTAATAATCCGATCGATATGAAATCTTCGGGGCTGCTTGGCTGAAACACCCACCAGTTGCAATTAACATTTCCGCTAACAAAACGGCCAAACGCACGTCTGTCGCATCTTCCCCAAAGCCCTCTGCCATGCCCCTCACCACGGCGAGCCAGCTACTCCTCCCTCACTACGCTCTCATTCCAGCCGCTGCCGCTGTCACTAACCGCTACAACAGTGCAACTGCTATCTACTAAACAATTTATGCATAATTTGCCAATGGTGGCGAAGACTGTCTAAATTTATCAGGCGTCAGATATTCTCCTGCCTTTCGCAAACCTCAAATCCAGCGTAGAGTTGAGGAGTTAAGGTAAATCTCCGAGGATTTTCGCCAGCGTCTTCAGTCGGCCGCGCTCCCCCATCAGCACCACGCGAGTAGCCTACATGACTGTCATGCTCAGCAATCTCAGACAGAAAGAGGCTAAAATAGTGTCACATGTGGCGCTCCCTGCTGGGCAAAACGTTGAACTGCGAAATACTTGCAGAAAGTAGGCTATCATCTCGTTTACATGAATGGCATAGCGTGCTGTATCATTCTGACCACCAGCCTGCACTTGGTCAATATTTGCAAATGATTGCTAAACCAAGAAAAAAACGCATGTCGTTTTGATGTTGCAAAATATTACCAATGCTTGTCAAATCATTTCAAATCAATCAAACACGAAGAGGTTGCATGTAGCTCAATAACAACAACAACAACAACAATAATATTATTATTATTATTATTATTATTATTATGGCTATAGGCCGAATAATAAGATTGTAAATCCTTCAGTTTTTCGTCTTTCTGCAGTTATTTTTTGGTTTACAGAGGATAGCAAAAATAACTTAAAGTGACGTAATGTTTCCAACTTTTTTTCACCGCAAAGCAATGTAATGTGAAAGGATAGAATTTAATTGGTAGAGAAGTGTCATGTTCGATTTTTATCCAATCAGGTTTTCAATCGATGAGCCATGTTGTTTGAAAGTCCTGTGGTGGTATCGCGAGACTTCACGAAACATTTCGTCAGTTCCATGATGGCTGAAGATCCTGGAGGAGCTCATTTCAATTTCTCCTTTATTTTTCTCTGTTTCTCGTCATCTCTGCTTGTCGTAGAGACATGGCAGGATACACAGCATCGTTAAGCGGCTCCAGACCCGTGTTGTCGTCATGCCCAAGAAAGGGAACCGAAAACGGCTGAAATTTAGGGCCGAGGATGTTTGCTCGGAGTCAGGTAAGCGTACGTTAGCCGTGTATGTTGGACTGTTGTGGCGCAAGGGCCAGGCCGCTTCCTGGCGGTCAGGGGACGTGCATACCTCCTTGACACAGCGGTGCACTATACGCTTTCAATAGTTTGGCACAGGTTATTTTCTGATCGAGAAGGATTTTGCTCGTCCTCAATTGCAGCAGTAAATGCGCTTATATAATACAATTCTTCACGGCCTGTTTTGCAGTGACTGTGGCAGACTTTGCCAACGCTGACCCAGCCGTCGTAAAGTCCGGAAGGCTGAAAAAGGCTGTCGCAAATGCTATTGAAAAAGAAGGTAAGTAGTGAGTCATACGACAAAGCTCATCATGCGATCATGGTCAAGTCGTTGCAAGAGCTCCTTTTCATATCTAGTGGGTTGAAACTGCATTCGTTAATGTATTGAATGAACCATACCTTTAGACCATTAGCCTTCATGCTACTAGCAGAAATCTAGCACAGAATGAACGAATGAATCAATAGATGGATGGATGGATGGATTATTGAGCAAAAAACCCATCCATTCACAGACCACTTAGTTGGAATTTGGAGGTGTATTTATGGTTGATTTGACCATCAGTCAGCTTTTAAAAAGGCACCTAATCTAATATGTTTAGTGTTCTAAAGACTCCAAATAGCTCGTTATAGTTACCAAAATGATGGCTAAGGAACCAAGTGAACACACATGGATCGCTATTAAAACTGTGCTTTCATTATACATGTACAACTAAACACCACAAAATACTTTTATAACCCTTGACCCAGCTCCTTACTACGGGATCTCAAAGGAGATGCTGTGTTTGTTTGCGCCTCCAACAGCAGGCGAACCTGGTTACCGCCCAAAAACGCCCTCAAATGCCCGTATGTTTGTGTGAAAGAATACTGGTTAAACCTGTTATAAAAGTAATTAAATTGTTTGATTTTTAAAAGTTTAGCTGCATTTTTTTCATTCACTTGAAAGGGGGAATTCTATTGCATGTCGGCTCTACTCCACCTCTATAATGTAAGCAATATTTTTGCAAGGTCACATCGCCTTGGAGGTGGAGGCAGAGCGAAGTCTCATGCATAAAGCTTTAGCCAGAATCAGATGCATGTTTTAGTATGTCTGACCTGTGGCGGTTTGGGATTTTTCTATGTGGCTCTTTCACGTGTGTGTCTGGTGACACCAGACATAATTTCACTGCATTTCTTACTTCCAGTAACTATATGCATGTGACAATAAACTTCCTTGTATCCTTGTGTTTGGCTATCCTTTCATCTGCATGGGTTTCTAGCATATTTGTGTGTGTGTGTGTGTGTGTGTGTTGCAGTGAAGTTACTCTGTGGACTAGAGGCCTCCCAGGGTCCGGTGCAGGAGGTGTTGTCCTCTGTGGAAGGTGTGAGCCAAGCCGACCGGGACAGCAACGATGAGCTGGAGACCGAGGAGGTGGACGAAGACCCCAAGGGGACCCGCAAGAAAAAAAACAAGAGACGCAAAGGTATTTGAACATAGTTACAGCCACCTTTGCTACAGCTAATGCTAAAGGTATTGGAACATAGTTACAACCACCATTACTACAACTAACACTAAAGGTATTGGAATATAGTTACAACAACCACCATTACTACAGCTAATGCTAAAGGTATTGAAACATAGTTACAACCACCATTACTACAGTTAATGCTAAAGGTATTGGAACATAGTTACAACCATCATCGCTACAGCTATCACTAAATCACTAAAGGTAATTGAACATAGTTACAACCACCATTACTACAGCTAACACTAAAGGTATTGGAACATAGTTACAACCATCATTGCTACTGCTAACACTAAAGGTAATGGAACATAGTTACAACCACCATTACTAACGCTAAAGGTATTGGAACATAGTTACAACCCCATTACTACAGCTAGTCTAACACTAAAGGATGTGGTATACTCATACCTCATCACACGCCGCGTGCGAGGGACACAGACGTAGGACTATACCAGGCCTCTAACACAGTTACAACCACCATCACTACTACAGGTAAGACTAAGGGCTGGTGTAGAAACACAGCTGCAACCGCCATTACTACACCTAACCCTAAGCACTGTTAAAAACACAGCTACAACCACCATCACTACAGTTAACACTAAGGGCTGTTAGAAACACAGCGATAGCGACAGCTACAGCCACCATTATAGCCAAATCAGATTTCCTGATATCAGACCACTGGTGCCATGGACAACCATCAACCTTTAATTTAACTTGTTTTGAATATTAAGAAAATATATTAAATGTTACTAAAACAAAGGAAGAAGTAAAACTGAACAAATAATAATAAAAAAAGAGTTTGAAACACAAGTGGCAAAATGGTGGGGCTTTTGTCGGCAACCCGCCAGTGGACCCCGCTGGACCCCATTTGATGAGCAAAACACCAGCGGACTGCCAGATCTCCCCCCAGTGGTCAGTGGTCCACCAGCCTGCTGCTAACTGGGTTACTACAGAAACTAACTCTAAAGGCCGATATAGAAACACAGTGACAACCACCATTACTGTGTCACAACTGCTTGTCATGCACAACATCAAGTTGTACAAATTCCAGAAACAGAGTTGACTTACGATAGGATACAAGGAACACGAGACACACAATACAGATACACACACACACACACACACACAATGTTCAAGCAAGGAAGACTACAGGGTCAGACTTGAATACAACAGGATGATAATGAAAGAACACAGACGATAGGGTAAAAGCAACAAGGAGCAGGTGAACACAAGAACCAGGCTTAACTAATAAGCAGACTACTGAAATATGACTCCGGTGAGAGGCGGAGACACGACACAGGCAACAGAGACACATGGCGAAATAAACAAAGAAGCACATGGATAACAGAACACGTGACTGGTACTAACTAAGAGTCTTAAACCAAGAAACTAAGACACAAGGCAAGACTTCGCTTTGGACAAAGGTGTCAGCAAAATCCCATAACCATAACCATAAGACAAACCCCAAACCATGGCACACTACAGGTAACATTAAGGGCCGGTTCATAGTCTATGCAAGCTACCACCACCATCACTACTGCCAACACAAAAGGCCTGCTCATCAGGTGCATTCGGACACAAGAGTTCTAGGAACACAGTTCTACTAACTACTAACTGGAGAGGCCATCCCTAGAACTACGGTTTCTAGAGCTTTTTTCTGTTTGCATTCGCTCACAGTAGGAACTCTGAGAACTTAACACACGTTAGTAGCCCAATTATTGCATGAACATAAAGTAATGAAATGGACAGCATTGCTATTGAGTTACTATCTACCTAAGTTTATTGACAAACTAAAAGCTCATGGTATCAGAAGGCATAAAAAAAAGCATTGTTCATAAAATATCTTCTCATCTGCCCAGAAGACATTTGTTGCATGACAGCAGGCAGTCTATGCAGCCATGTCATGCAGTTTTTATGTTAAGCAAATTTAAACAGAAGCTGAATAATTTTTAGAGATTTAAAAAAAAATAGTGCTTCTGCTGCCTTTGCATGCACATCAGTCTTGGTTCCTATGCACAGAGAAAATACCCTACCCAAAGTAGGAGCTCAAATTGTCATAGGAACTGCGGTCAGAGGAACCCTTTAATCCTCACTTCCATGGTGTCTGAATGGTCAGAGAAACTTTTTAATCCCCACTTCCATGGTCTGAATGTGCGAAACAGGGGTTCTAGGAACTGCAAAAAGTCCCTACAGAGCGAAAGGGCCTACATAAGCTATGCAGACACAGTTGACAGCGTAAGGTTCACACAAGTATTGAGGAGCCCACACATGTTGCACGGACAATAAGCCCCCACTGGAAACGCATGACCTTGCACTTGCAGCATGTTACAACAATTTGGACAACAAATCTTGCTAGGCGAGTACGTGTCAAACCCTCCTTGCGTATCTCGATGCGTTCACATAGTTTGTGTGCATAGACTTATGAATCAGCCTGAAACTATGGACCCTTTCAAGAGAGTTCCATTATCAGCATCATAGTTGGCCCCACAAGGCTTCCTTTTTAACATTCCATATGTTATATTAATGCAGAGGAAGTAGATTGGGAACCAAAAAGAACGTTCAAGCATTGTTTTTGTTTTTATTGTTGAAAGGGTCTATACTACTACAGCTAATGCTGATACTTAGTACACTACCGTGGGCACAGCAGACCGTATACTACTACAGCTAATGCTGATACTTAGTACACTACCGTGGGCACAGCAGACCGTATACTACTACAGCTAATGCTGATACTTAGTACACTACCGTGGGCACAGCAGACCGTATACTACTATCCCTGGGGCACACCAGTGACATTTTTCTGTCATTCCTCACTTTGGAGGTGTGGAATTTTAAAGCCCCACCTTAACCCATAACCTTCGCAAAATGATAACGTTAAAAATATTATTTTCGCATTTTGGTTTCACGTCCATTTTCCCATTTCTCAGTCTCAAGTCTCCAGGATCCGTTGTGTTAATTTACACAAAGGCTTGTTTATGACTCTTATGTTTTTGTGTGCCTATTTTGTTTTGAATGTATTGTCTTCCTTGTCAAAAAAAGACGCCCAAGCGCGGTCATGAGGCCATGTTATTAGAAGGGCCAGCCGGTCATATAGTCTAGTGGGGCCCACCCCACACCTTGAGAACCACAGGTGTACACTAAGAATACTCTGTTACAGTTCTACTAAATAGATGACGTGCACATACATTATCACCCGGGTCACGGCAGACCATCTAAAGCTACTACTGTGTACACTACAAATACTGTGCTACAGTTGTTCTCAGAACATGACGCAAGCACATGAGACACAGAGGTGCCTAGGACAGCCACCATCACATCACACAGGTTGCTACTACTAGTGCTGGGAATACCTTTCCTATCAATGGCACATTTGTGATATATGGGTTAAGTAAGGGGGTTTATTGATGCCAAAACTCCTCATGAATTAATGTAAACATTAATTAATGTAACCTGCGTTGTGTTGAACCTGCAAGATTCAGCCCTGCACACGCCCAGACTCAAACCCGCGAACAGCAGCACCTCGGATCGGGAGGCAAGCGCGCTAACAATTGAGCCAATAGCCCAGGCTACTGGCTCGCATGCCAGCAGCACTCTTGAGGCGTCGGGGAGTGAGGTTTACCAACGTTCCACAAGCACAGCTAAGCTAGCTGGCATCCGTTACATAGACAGCGGGCAGCCGTCTACAAACAGACTATTTAATGATGGCGTTGAACAGACTATTTAATGATACCGTTGAAATTCCAGCTGAAGTTGGTTCACATGCTGGCGACATCTTGTGAAATTGACTCCACTAGTACTACACAACATTTTGTCGTGTCGCATTCCACTCTATTCCTATGGGTGACGTCAAGCGACTTTAACGCGCCCGCAAAGCATTCCGGGAAGGCAGCGCTGCATTTGAAAAAAATGTTGCGCGTCTAAAAGCTGGCCGATGCCCATCTTTATGCAAATGAATCCTTTAAACGTGATTCAACGGACCCACAATTCGGTTCGGCAACGGATTACGTAAGCCAATGTAAAGTGGACGGAATGCGTTTCCAGCACTGCACCGCATGCAACTGTGTATAGGAGTCGTAACTGCAGCCCCTTGCAAACTGCCTTAAATTGCAGTTAACCAAACAATGATTATAAATTATAATCCATTTTAACACGGCAACCTCTGGATAATTTGAAATGTAATGGAATTTACATGCGTTAATATTTTGGAAACCACATTAAATGCAAAATGCATCCTCACGAAGAAGAGCAGGACAACCCCCTGATTTACCTCTCAACATCCTGGTTCTAGCCAAACACTACAAGCCGCATTAGCCCCCAGACCTCAGGTGCTTTGTCTGGCATTGGCATGGCAAGCTCAGATAAAACTCCAGCATTGTTTCAAGTCAGTGCTATTTCATGAATGTTCTATCAAGCCACAGGAGATCTTGGCCAAACACTTTCCCACTCTCTCACTCTCTACATGTCAGAAATTCAGTACTACCACTTCAGCTTAAGTGATGTGTAAAACAACAACAGAGTCTGGTGTAGTGAAGTGTTGGTTCAAACAAACATTTGTGTTTGTGTGCTTTCCACATCTAATGTAGAGTAGTTGAGGAAACGCAGGAGAAGTAACAGACACACACACACGCACATTAATATCACACTAATCATAGTGAACACAGAGGGAGTTTACAGCTGCAGCCAATAGTACTGCGACCAACACTAATAGGCTATGCGCACGCGCCTAAAAGGACTTTGGTGGATCTTACGGTGTGTTAACAGTGTGCTAACTCGGGTGTGGATCATACAGTGTGCTAACGGTGTGCTAACTCTAGTATGTGGATCATATGATGCGCTAACTGGTGTGTAGATCATACGATGTGCTAACGGTGTGTTAACTCCGTTGTGTGGATCATACGCAGGGCTCCGGAGTGTGACCAATTTGGTTGCATATGCGACCTAATTTTTCAAAAGTGTGACAAAAAAAATCGGAGGTCGCACCGGTGCGACCAGCTTTTCGAGAGAGGAAAAAGTGTCTGCATTGAAACTCTACCTTTTGGTTCAATAACAAACACATATTTGGCCAATATCGTGGTTTAAACAAATCACAGATAGTGAAGGGCGGGACCTCCCCTCTGATTGGCCGTGGCCCAGTGCCTGTGTGTAAATTTGAAAATGCGTGTGCTGCAGAGAGAGAGGTCAGAGACCCGTCAGATAAACAGAGTGGATGCAGTGGCATTACAGTGTGGTCACATAGGCCGAGATAAATGTCCCCTCTCCCCACTGCCTTTCGGCGGCTGGCAGCAGCAAACCGATCGGACGAGCCCGAGATGATGATCAAGTTTATTGTTGCCTACGATAGGCCTAGTGAAACTTCCCTTCACCAAGTTCAGTCCGAAATAATTATTTACCAGAAAAATAGTTTGAACGTAAACCCGACGTACAGGAATGCCACTTGCGCCAAATTTATAGGAGTCATTGCAGATGAAAATACGTCTTAAAATTGCGAACAATGCATACAAGGCCTTCCCGAACGACAGAGATACAGATATCGCCGAAAAAGAGTGCGCCATTGACCGCAGTTACATGCAGGGAGTAACCCGGTTTTCAACCGCAATATTCATTTTTTGCGCGCAAGTTGTGTAAACTCATTCTGATGGCATCAATCAATTTAATCCGGTATTTGGCGCAAACCGAATATCGCTGCTACATTTAAAGCCCGAATATTTCCTGCATGTGGTCATTGTGTACGGTGAATTGAATGGACACATTTAGATCGAGCATGGCAAGTCATTGCAGTAGCCTATAATAATAGGCCTACCATTTCGTTACTGCATTAACCATAGTGATGTTCTTATTGAAAATTTCAAAATACTAAAATTAAAAAGTAAATTGCATTGTGGGGCTGTCAAATGATTACTGCAATCATTGCAAAATCACATAAAAATCCCCCAGGCTACTTGGAACATCTCTTTAAATTGTGCTCAAATACATTTCTAGCTGGTTTAGCCAAGGCCTAAAGATCATGAAGGATAGTATGTAAGACATTGAGCCATGAGATGTGCCGTTTGAAGCCCTTAAAATATGTGCACTGTTAATTTACTCACTGTTATTTTTATTTAATTCATCTTGAGATGTTTTAAGTTTAAATTTCAGCTCAGTGGAGCACTTAAAGCACCAACACTTCATTAAGTTACTTTTCTTGTAGAATTGTAAATCATAAGTCATAGGACAAGCTATATAGGACAGTGGTTGACAGTGGTTGCGATGTGGTTGAAAATTTGGGTGCACCTAACTTTTGTGCTGGTGCACCTAAGAAAAAAAGTTAGGCGCACCAGTGCAAAAAGTTAGTCTGGAGCCCTGATACGATGTGCTAACTGGTGTGTGGATCAGATGGTGTGCTAACTGGTGTGTGGATCATGCGGTGTGCTAACAGTGTGCTAACTCTAGTTTGTGGATCATATGGTGTGCTAACTCTAGTGTGTGGATCATACAGTGTGCTAACTCTAGTGTGTAGATCATACGATATGCTAATGGTGTGCTAACTGGGGTGTGTTGCTCATTGCAGAGAACAGTGAGTGTCAAGACGGAGAGGAGTACCCCATAGATATATGGCTGGTCCTCTCAGCATATATCCGCCCTGAAGACGTCTGCAAGTTTTCCCTCATATGCAAGAACGCCTGGACTGTCACCTGCACCGCTGCGTTCTGGACCAGATTGTACCGAAGGTGAGTCCGTCCTTGAGAGTGCGCATGAATAAACTCATGAGTTGGTTTTTGCTGGTTTTTGACTCGTCATTCAGGCAGATGTAGTATACACATACTTACATTTATTCAGTTAGTGCAGACTTCTATCCAAAGCGACTTGCAGTGGAAAAGGAGACTTTAGAGCAGCGGTGTCAAACATAAGGCCCGGGGCCCAGATCAGGCATGACAACATCAACATCAGTTTAGGGCTGCAACTTCACATTTTAAATGACAATATCCTGGCCGGACTACTGTTGTCAGTGATATAAGTATTTGAAATTAACATGATTTCTTAATGTCTAGTGACATATCAGGGCCATTTTATGATTAATTGAAATGCATTTCTTACATATGGTTCCTTTTAAATATAATGTTTCAATAAATACTGCCATTGAAATGTTATATTATTACACGGCTCTTCATAATGCTAATTATCAATAACAGACCGTTGCTAAGTATAACAGACCGCTGTCCTGGAAAATGGGCTTTGTGCTTCTATTTCACGTCTTTCATATCACTACGCAAGGACTGGAACTTCATTCAAAAGTGAAAGCAGACGGTTGATCAGCTGTGTTCTAAAGAATGTTTAATTCGAGTTCAGTGTGCTGTTGCGAACTATTTGTTTCTCACCAAAAGCCACGATGAAATGGTAACAAATAGGCTATAGCCTAGGCTATGTAGGCTAAAGAGTCATATCGTGGGGAGTTTATTGTTTCGTTTTGGCAAGTAGCCGTGTAATAAGCGGGATAATGTATAAAACGCCGGTCATTATTGAGAAATAAGTCCTTTCAGGGCGGAACAAGACCCCTCCGCTGCGCTTCGGGGTCCGGTTCGCCCTGTCGGGACTTATTTTCCCAATAATGACCGGCGTTCTATACATTACCCCTTACATAAATACTGCCGCAGTGTATTATTGAGATGTTGGTTCATCTGGTCCATCAGGCACTACAGCTTGGACGCTGACCTGCCCGTGCGTCTGCAGCCGGACTCGCTGGCGAGCATGCGGTGCCTGCGGGCGTGTGTGATCCGCTCACTCTTTCACCTGTACGAGCCGTTCAGCTCCCGCATCTCCGCCAGCCTGCCACTACCGGAGTCCACGCCAGACACACTCGTGAACTCAAAGGTGAGAGGGGGAGGGAGACACACACTTTATCTATATGTAACGGTTGCCTGTGGGGGTGTGTGTGTGTGTTTGTTCTGAGCGTGCATTAATTCCTAGGAAGCTGTGGCACAGTGATATTTTGTGGAGGTAGTGGGTACTGGGTCAGTTTGAGGATGAGCATTCTCGGCTCCATGTGGATTTGGCTGCCTGCAGCAGCCGAATGTGCCTGTGGAGGGAAAAGGTTTCGCTCCTACTTTGGCCACATGTCCAGACTAACACTGAAGGAAAAGAGGAGGAAGTTGAATGAATGAAACGTGAGTCCATCTGGTCATGACTCTGTCCTCCTGGCTCCATTCAGATACGCTAGCACTCTGTGTCACAATGGAGTTATGATCTACAACCAGAGAGTCAGCTACCCACCAAGCTCTGCTTTCATTAGGCTATTGATCATTGACATTGCATTGTTGTTATTGTTATTTTCCTGAATGTGGTCTTACCAACATTTTAAAACTGTTCACTTTTTATTTATTTATTTATTTATTTATTTACTTACTTACTTACTTACTTACTTACTTACTTACTGTATTGTTTTGGACAAAATAATCTACTAAATCATATAACCATTAGGGCTGTCACTTTACGTTCGAAAATCGATTGCACAATCGATTGGACCAACCAACACAAGTTTCGAAAACTAAAATAGGGAATCGATTTTAACCAAATATACACTATTCATTTTAAACAAATTAAACAAATGAAAAAGATAGATGTAACAAAACTCAGGAACAAGCAGAAAAATAACAAAGAATTCCGAAGTGCAGTAAGCATGCGAAAGCTAAAAAGAAAATTCCCACCAATTTTACGCACTGGAAACAGCTTTTTCAATCGGCTGCTGTGCTGCTGGTGTTTTGCCAAAAAATTGAGGACAACGCAATCAACCTGTGCGACATGAGAGATACGAGTGATAGGCCCTAATAACTTGAGGAGTTCGATATGGAAGCATTTCGGGGTTTGAGTATATCAAACTATGGAGAAGGACAAAGCGGTATGCAAACTGTGCAGTCGTGAGTTCTACGTGGGCGAAATTTGTTTGACATTTCTAATTGTAAACGCAGCCACGTTGAAGCCTGCAGTAACGTTTTTCACTGATGTTATGGCAGCCCACTCTGCTTATTGTTTTTCGAGAATGTTTCACTCCTGTTTGTCATTGTGCACGAAACTTCACACCATTGTGCGTCTTCAAGCGCCCCCTTTACGTTCGTCCTAATGCCTGTTAGTTGTCCGTGGATTGTCCTATATTTGGCGTTGAAAATTGAAACGTCTTTAGACATGAAAAATCGATTTTACAATCGATTGACTGAACAATTATGTCTCAAGAATCGAACAGGATTTTTTCACAAAAGTGACAGCCCTAATAACCATGACCAAATAACCATATAACATTTCGGCACAAGCTTCTATAGTGTATAGCATTGTTGTGTTTATGTCCTCCACATGACCTTATAACAGAGGTGTGGACTCGAGTCAGATGACTTGGACTCAGGTCAGACTCGTGTCACGAAATATGATGACTTGGAAATGCAAGGAAATGGGATGATCATCACTGTACATGCTCCTGTTAGTCATCTGACTAAGTGGATCCTGTGATCTTGTGATGGATACTCTGATCCTGTGATGTTGTTTGTTATATACAGTAGGGTAGCCTGAACAATTTAATTTGTTCTACGGGAGCTTACCGAAACTAGCTGTGGCACAGTGATATTTTGTGGAGGTAGTGGGTACTGGGTCAGTTTGAGGATGAGCAGTCTCAGCTCCATGTGGACTTGGCTGCCTGGAGCAGCAGAATGTTTGCCTGACGAGCCAGACCCACATTACAATGTAGGGTCTGGGCACTCACCGTTCGCAGTGCTCAGTCCGAGGGGCGGGATAATCGGTTGTCTTTTAAATTCCCTCTGCACGCAATAGGACCGCACTATGAGTCCCATGCGTTTTCCCACCAGCGGAGCTAGTGGGCTAGTTCAAACTTTTGCCAACTTAATAAAAGCTTAACTCGTGTCACACAGTCACCCACGCACTTCACTCCCTAACTCAAACACACCTGACACCTGTACCTAACCCTTTACTCAATTAAAGTTGCTTTATTAGCATGACCGTGTGGCCAGTTAGTAAACTCATTGAATGCAAAACCAGTATTCACGCTTACTTTTCCTCTGTAAGAAAACTAAGGATACTTTGTTTGTCTTTGGGGTCATGATTATAAGTGTTTTAAAACTTTTCCAAAATTTAAAGTATGATATATCGATAAGAATGATTTATTGAAAGCATGATTGGTGGCATATTAATAAGCGGTTGAATAATACAACAATGACTTGAACTTACTTGGGACTTCTGTCTTGACTTGGGACTTCACTCAGACTTCAGCGTTAAGGCTTGAGACTTACTTGTTACTTGCCAAACAGTGACCCTGTCCCACCTCTCCCCTATAGTATCAAACTGAATTTGAGAATATATATAGATGCCTGGTTCTTAAACCAGGGTGGGTCGCCAAAAATATTGGAGGGGTCGCAAAATGATTTGCAGTCTGGATTAAAGACATTTTAGTCAAAGGCTGCCATTGCCATAATGCCTTTGGTGTTGACATAGTCCGTGAGCCAGAGGGGTTGGTCGTTACTGAAAAAGTGGCAAAGGCTACCATACCTTTTCTGAAAGCCTGGAATCTCAGCTTTTCAATGATGTATGATGGCCATCTGACAAGAGTAGCTGTTTTGAGTTATCACACATAATGTAAATTAAGGTTGAGAAAATAATGCGTATAAATCAAGCAGAACACTGACATAGCAGAAAATCTCTATTGGACATATTGGAATATTTTATTTTGTTATGTTTGGTATCATTTTAAATGGGAGACTCTGAGCTTTCATTTAAATCCTTTTGTGAACATTTTGGATAAGTACAGCAAACCCTGGAGCTCTTCAAACTTTTAATCACACACATTTTCCTGCCATTTCCGCCATCTCAAGTCATCTTTTGTCTTTTAATCCTGTGGCACCAGAGAGCATCAGAGAAATACAATCCAAACACTGAAATACTGGCATGACCCCAAGGATTCAGGAAATGTATCATTTACCCATATTATTTGATTTGGAGGGGGTGATTTTCAGTCTTATATCAGACATGGCGTTTGAGAAAATAATGCGTATAAATTAAGCAGAACACTGACATAGCTGAAAATCTAAAAACGGTATAACAAATGAGACATGGATTCCTATGTTTTAAGGTGTGGTAAACCCAATTATGACATTGCCATTACTGTAAACGGTCAAGGTCATGACCTTTAGGCATGGTCAATGACATTTTATGACATTTTCGCACAGATTGCATCATTCAAGGCCAGACAGACACTAATCAAACTCTTCGTCGGAATAGGATTGTTTCTCATCAGCAAAGTCATCCTTCTGGTTTTTGCACTGTCTTGCATGGAATAGGTTAGTGCAGGCCAAGTTGTTGGCAACACACTGACATGATGGAGTGACACAGGCCCCGTCCACACGGAGACGCTTTTTGGGTTAAACGGACAGGTTTTGCATCGTCTTGGCCGATCGTCCAAACGAATCCTGTAAAAGCACTGCCGAAACCGCACTTTTTTGAAACCTGGTCCCAGGGTGGAAAAATCTGAAACCGTACCCCTTGCGAGTTCATTTGGATGGCGAAACCGCCGATGATGTCATCGCCAAATGATGTCATCGCCACACCACAGCTGCCCTGGACTTGACACTTATAGTATTGCCTATCAATACTAGTTTTCATACATGACATTACCTACGATTACACTCAGTAGGATAAATATCACAACTCATGACTTGGTGGAATGAACATTGTTTTCCCTGTGTTTTCTTGATGCATTCTAGCTACTGTCAGTGACGCGAGAGAATTAGTCAGAAGTTATTAGGGAAGTGTGGGGTAAGTTTAAATTAATTTGTGCGTAGTGCCGGTGTCATTCATTTGTTTTACATTTGCCGGTGTCATTCATTTGTTTCATTTGTTCATGTCTTACAACAGAAATAAATGCATTCATAGTCTAGTGAAGTCAGATATGAGCATACAAAGATGCTTAGAACTCATGTTAAGCCTATGGTAGATGTGCACTAAATGCAAATGCACGATTTGATGCAGGCAAAAGTATCGACTGTTACTAACGAAGGTAGCCTATTATAGCAATATTATAAATGTGGCGACGGAATAGCCTAGAACTTTAGTAGACTATGCACTTGCGGTGATAGCCAAAACTAATGTGAATCGTGGACTATCCTACAACCAAAGAAAGTAAAGGAGAGTATTTGTACCTGCGTTTGCCAAATAAAGGACTGCACCCTTCACAAACCGTAAAAATTAAGTTTATTAGTTTTACAGTTGACTACAGTTGACAGTTCACTATAGTCCACACAAACAATTCTGGTTTCCTTGCACTAGCCATTTTCGTCGTAGCCTATTCTGTCTGTTTGTATAGCCTACAGCACGCAAGCTTTGGTCAATTTCTGTAACAGAAACAGTGCCACCTATAGGCCTGGGATATGAAGTAACGTGTTGAGTCGTGTTGAGATAGACGCAAATATTCTTGATACGGTTCCAGGGAAGACGGAGGAAAAAAAGATTGGTTTGGTACGTGTGGACTAGCCCACAGTCCCTCTTGCATGGGCGCGACAGAAACTCAAGTACTGTTTGTGGACCAATGGAGACATTGAACCAGTCTATGGAGAGCTGCAAGTCACCATCTTGGTCCACTCTAGACCCCCCATGCTCAACTGGGGAAGGAACTTCAGGGTTGTTCTCAAGGCATCTTCTCCAGATAGCACCTTGATAGTTAGCTCTGAGACAGTGTCTGATCATGGAGGTAACTGCCAGGATTCTATGCGGTTCTTTGCACAAAAAAGTGCATATCTCATTTCATTGATGTTGGTGATTCTGGACTTGGAGCTGTACATTTAACTCCTGTAAGGCTGCATACAACTCAGGTGTCATTGTCCAGTCTGCCCCAACCCTCTGAAAGGTCTCACAGAAGTTTTCATTCTTCTGAAGAAGTTTTAGGGCTGACACTTTACCACGACCTGCAAATGCACTTACTGTGTCGCAGCCTGTGTATGCGTGTAAACTAGGCAAACCTGACACAACTGTGAACCCAGACCACGAGCGAGTTGTGAGATGTTTATGTAACTTGTGCGATTATTTGTCCCTGTCTTCAGGAACAGGTCACATGTGAGTGCGTCACTGGTAGCCAGGCTTATCACCAAGACATCAGTGTCATCAGACACAAGGATGACAGATTTGTGACTAGTCATTGAAGCATGGCAAGCATGGAGTAGCATACGGGTGTCGGCCTCTTCCTGAGTGGACGACAGGTCTGCTACCTTGTGCACTCCCTGTTGGGTCAGCTTGTAACACTGATCTTTGGTTGTAGTGTACAGAACCTTTTCACGAGTCTTGTTCTTTGCTCCACTCTTTGAGCAAGAAGGTACAGTAGCAAGATTTGTTTTGTTGTTGTTGCTTTGTAGGAATTTCTTCCATTGCAAAACTCTGTGCCCTGCAGTGATCTGTCTGACCTCTGTGCCTAAGTCTGCACCTCTGGCCACTCTCTCCATGTGTTTGATAGAAGCCACTTTATATACATCAAAAACATATCAACACGGTGCTGTGACTTGCTTCAGCTAGCACAGTGGACAAGGCGTAGTCTGCAATATCAGCAAATGTCTTGCCATTACCGTTCAGCTTCTGAACAAGTGCCATGCCATCTATTACTCAGGTGGAATTTAATGGCAATGATTCAGCAACACATGGGAACTTGAGCAGTTGCTTGGCAAGTGAGGATTTGCAAGTCTTCCTCACATTGCCATCTTGTAAAGCAAGAGCCCACGGAAGTGGTCCAAGGGGATGAGAACACCTCCTTTAGGTTGAGCTGTCTACTCTGTGCAATCAGTACCATCTGGGCAAATATTCAAATTATTCTTCTACAGTGGTTGATGATGTACCCTCAGAAAAGACACTCAAGTCTAGGGGCAGGATATCTAGGAGATCGTGGACATCAGGACGGTTCTCTGTGAGCCACTGGGGAAACTAATTCCAGACTAGCTTCAGGAGGGCTTCATACATGAATTTGTACTTATGGCCATCCAAAATACCACTGACATATCCCTCAGCCACAGCTCCAGATTCAATGCATATGTCCCTTAGGCCTACAGCCTGGAAGCGCTTCCCAATCATACCCTTGACCCTATAGGATGTTCCACGGCCTGTCAGTGTCTCTTCCAGCCTGTCAATATTGTCCCTGGCCTTGAATGATGTAACCTGTGCGAAAATGTCATTGACCATGCCTAAAGGTCATGACCTTGACCTTTTACAGTAATGGCCACACCTTAAAACATAGGAATCCATGTCTCATTTGTTTACCGTTTTTAGATTTTCAGCTATGTCAGTGTTCTGCTTAATTTATACGCATTATTTTCTCAAACGCCATGTCTGATATAAGACTGAAGAATACCAAACATAACAAAATAAAATATTCCAATATGTCCAATATAGATTTTCAGCTATGTCAGTGTTCTGCTTGATTTATACGCATTATTTTCTCAACCTTAGTTTACATTATGTGTGATAACTCAAAACAGATACTCTTGTCAGATGGCCATCATACATCATTGAAAAGCTGAGATTCCAGGCTTTCAGAAAAGGTATGGTAGCCTTTGCCACTTTTTCGGTAACAGTTTCCATATTTTGAGGCCCTGGCTCACGGATTAATAGCCTGCATACAGTACAGGCCATAAGTTTTGACACACCTTCTCATTTCAATGCGTTTTTGCTTTATTTTCATGACTCTTCACATTGTAGATTCTCACTGAAGGCATCAAAACTACTAGCAACGTTGTTTGGCCCACAGATGAATATTTGTCAAGTTATAGCTTGGTGAATATGGTAGTAAATAAAAAAAAAAAAAGCAACTTTGAAGAAACTAGAATATAAGACATGTTTTCAGTTATTTCATACTTTTTTGTTAAGTACATAATTCCACATGTGTTCATTAATAGTTTTGATGAATCTACAATGTAAATAGTCATGAAAATAAAGGAAACACATTGAATGAGAAGGTGTGTCCAAACTTTTGGCCTGTACTGTAGTTCAGAAAATGGTGAATACTTGTGATGTTGCTTTTTGGTTATCCTGTACATTGAAATGCAGGTCCTCTGAATACTGTTAGGCATGTCGTCAATATCAGTTACTCCTGGTCCACAGAATCATTTAATCAGGAAAATATTATAGAACAGGTTGGCAACGCATGGCCCACAGTTAGAACAGAACATGCAATTAAAAATGTGTCTTTTTTGGAAGAAGTTTTTAAGGACAAGATTTGCACGGACACACACACACACACTTGCCCTATCAGGTGTTATGAGGCTAATGGCTTAATGCATGTACGTGGGACCTCTGGGATTGTTGATTGTTGATTGACCTACATTTCATTTTCCCTCTGCAGTGTCTGATGTTCTGGGTGAATGAGCAGACAGGATCCCGGCCAGAGAAACTATGGCAGTTCAACTTCAAATTTGAGAAGCATGTAAGAGCTTTATGTTCAGGCATTTATATGGTGGCTTTAATAGTATTAAATGAACATACCATAATGTACGCTGTAAATGGATAAGGTACTATGATGTAAATGGATATACCATACTGTACTTAAGTCGTCTGCTCTCTTTGTCAACCCCCCTCCCCTCTGTTAGGCCCCAAAGAATAAGAATGGTCCTGACCGATCTCTGCAGCTTCCAAAGCGCTATAAGGAAGTGCACACGAACCCCGACTCGGACTGCTTGTTACTCCAAGTCAACACTCTCAACTTCATCTATATCCCCCACCTGGTCATGGGCATGAGTCTCTCTCTGGTCAGTTACCACCCCTCAACACCACCACACACTTAATCACTACTGGTCACCTCACCCCTCAACACCACCACACACTTAATCACTACTGGTCACCTCACCCCTCAACACCACCACACACTTAATCACTACTGGTAACCAAGCCATCCTCCATAGCATCTGATTCTGGTTTCTCTCTCTCTCTCCCCCTTCCTCCCTCCCTCCCCCACGCCCCCTCTCAGATGGCCATCAACGTGAGTACGGACATGCGTCACCACCGCGTTCGCCTGATGTTCCAGGACTCTCCGCTGGTGCGTGGTCAGAAGAGGAGGGCAGAGCAGGGCCTGCAGGTGGCACTGGACCCTGTGCACAGTGTGCGTCTCATGGACTGGTGGCATCCTCAGTACCCCACCTCAGCATAGCACTAACATCTCAGTCCTGCCCCTGATACTCCAGTTTTACCACAGACTTGACCCTGATTACTCCTCTTCTACCACAGACTTGACCTTGGCACCCCAGTTTCACCTGAAGTCCTTCCCCTGGTTCTGCAGTTTTAGTTTTACCCCAGCACCACCACTGTCTAGCCCTCTTTATTCTAATTTTCCAACAACATGCACTTGGACTAGCGCTGATATCCTATTTTACGACAGCCTAGCTGCAGTCTAGCAGCCCTCTTTACTCCAACCTAACCACAGTTTTAGTTCCTTAGACCTCAGTTGTTCCCCAATATGACCAGTATCACATCTAAAACGCTCGTTTTGGCACAACTTGACTGAAATCAAGTAGACTTCTACCCAGCATAGTCAGCGCTAGTCTGCTGACTTGTCCCTCCTATTTGCACTGCTACCAAACCCGACGGTAGCAGCACTCTAGCTATTTGACCGAGTGTCGGTCCAGTGAAACCCTTTGTTCAGTGACTGTTTTCTTGCATGGCGAGTAGCTAAGCTAGCTGTAAGGTGGTGTAAGTGAGCAGTAGTGGGGCTCGTGTTGGTAGCAGCTACCATGCGCCAGTAGGCCACTGGTCCTCAGCTAGCCGGCCTCCTCTCTGTCCTGCCCTGACTGAGGCCCTGGGTTGGTGTTGGCAGTGCCAGGGTAGTGCCTCCTCTCTGTCCTGCCCTGACTGAGGCCCTGGGTTGGTGTTGGCAGTGCCAGGGTAGTGCCTCAGTGGCCTACTGGCGCATGGTAGCTGCAGTATGTCTTTGCATGAGTGTTTCTCTGTCGCTAATGCTAGTAGAAGAAGTTTGCCGCTAGACGTGTGTCTCATTCACTAAAGATCACCCTCTTGTAGTCTCTGTTAAGAGGCTGTAGACCAGTGGTCCTGGACCAACCCTCCAGGACCGTGTGTCCCAGACCAGCTCTCACATGTGTAAAGGTCGACTAAGTCAAACTTACTGACATCTGTAGAAGCTTCATCTAGACACTAGACATGTTAGGTCTTCTGAATGTCACGTGAATCTCTAAGATGGTGCATTTCTTTGAACGCACTTTTAGCACAGGACTATCAGTGTTTTTCGTTCAGAAGCTTCAAGAGGCTTCTAAGTTCTCCCTTAGATCTTTACTTGCTTCTGAATTGGAGCTCAACAGCTTCTAAGTTCTCCCTTAGATCTTTACTTGCTTCTGAATTGGAGCTCAACAGCTTATATAGATACAGGTGTTGTCATTAGTTCTAGGTGTCACTTGTTTAGCGAGTAGGACAGGGCTCTGGTTCCAAACATCAGCTGGTCCTGAGATCTGTCTGTGGTGAGAGTCCTGCTCTAAGCCTCTAGGGGCCTGTGAGCGTTTTCCAAGCACATGGTTTAGTAGTGAACGTCCCAACAGGAGAGCCTTATGGCTTTAAGCCTTTATGGCTTCATTGTAACAAATCAAAGGAGGTTTGCTACTTACTCTGAGCTAACTTTTCCAGGTTTGATACCAAACCACATACTTGGGAAAACTCCTGTGCATGCCCCTCCGTGTTGGCACTAAAACTTAAACAATTATGAGTTCACGCTGACATGTTTTTTCCCCTACAAAACGTGAGTATTCAAAAGTAGTCGGTGTTAAAAATATGCAAGGTAGATTGTGTACATGCTATGATGTGGTATATTTAGCTAAATAGCTAGCTCGCTGACTTCGCTGAGACAGGCAGATAAGCAACAACCCATTGTTGGGAGGTGAGCAGCTACTCTACAGTGCTACACTCACGTCTTTGCCCAAAAGTTCAATTTTAACTTTAAGCTCCACATGTTTTTAGGAGCTTCACTTTCATTGCACTGCCGTCTCACTGATGTAAACACGAGGCCTGTTGTCCATCACATCCTTCCGTAGGAGAACAATTGAATTTGAGCGTCTGGAGGTGAAACATGCGTGTCCAAATTATCACCCTCGCAGTCCATCCTAGATTTGCGGGCCAGTGGACAGCTCATGTTTGTGGATGTGTGTGGACTTGGTCTCTCTCAGGTGGAAACTTCTCCCTGATCCTCTTGAATGTGTTTTGGAAAGGATGTTGACCACTGTTTTTTGATTTGATGACTAAAAAAAAAATCACAAGTATTTTTATGCTGGCAAAATTCAGATTTTTAGTTACTGATTTCTTGTTATTTAATCAATGCTTTGCCAGGCTACTCTGGAGATGCATGACGGGGGGTTATAAACACAAACATGATTGTGTTTGTTTGTTTTTTTGTTCGTTTGTTTTCTGTACAAGCCGTACAGCCGTTTGTTTGGCTGTAGCCTGCCCAAACTGTGTTTCTGTGTAATATGACTTGAATGCTGGTCCATACTGATGATTGTTCAGCAGCCGTGCTGATGCATTCACAGAAGACTGAAGAAGAAGCATGAGAAAGCAAACAGCAGCTTTGCTTGTGTTGATTATGCCCTGTAGTTTCTACTAATTATATTATGAAGGACGCCAATGAGCATCATTTCCTATCATTCTCTTTGCATAAGTAGATTCAGCCTTATCCCAGGTAGTTCATTCCATTTCCAGAATGTATGGCAATGCAGAGTTCTGTTTGTTTTGTCAATGGGCATTACACATTTGAAATAAAGTCAGAATGAAACTAATTTGTTATGTATTTGCCTCAGTCTTTCTTGTCTTTCTCAGTAAATATCAGCAAATCACTCAATTTCAACAATTTGGAATTTATTTTAAAACTGGCAAGTCAAAGGTCAAACTTAATCAATGGTCTATACAGGCGGGATTTGTGTAGGCTACGTGTTGTCTTTGTCCAAGTCTCATTTTGACCGCAATCTGTTCCCTTTTCCATGGTCCAAGTGATGTCTACATGGAAACACTGCCCTACTGTGGTAGGGTCTTGTAGTTACCCATTTGGGCAAGATCTGTACGTGCACCTAGAGTCGAAAAGGCTCATGTCAAAATACAAGTTGTCTTGAAGTAACAACAGTAAACCGTTAACAGTAACGGTGGAGTCCGTGATGACAAACTGTCACATATTACGAATGTTACTGGCATGTTAAGCTTTAGTCTATTTCCCTTATGAGTCACTACCCTCGTGTGTTGGAGATTCCAGAAGAAAGCCCTTACGTCTGCCTGCTGTAATCTGGTTCATCTTCTAAAGCCTACCGTGAGTAAATTAATGTGAACCTAACCTTCAGCAAGGAACACCGGCGTAATGTGGTTTCAGTGACACCCTGAACTCGGTCTTGGTCAGATACAGCAATATGACCCAACGATCATTATTAACTGAACACTGCACTGAGTTCATCTATCAATATCAAGGCTTCTCTTCTCGTAGGCTTCTGGGAAGTCCCTGGCAATGGGCAATAACGAAATGATTTTTGCGTTAAGAGGATTGCCCATAAGGAAACCGATAACATGAAAAACCAAGGCCAGGCAAGGGACGCGCCAGTGTTTAAAAAGTAATACAGTACCCATGATGCAACGTCTAAGCTGTCATTGGTGGCTGGAGCTGTCACAAGTGCATACAGGTGACCGGAGTGCGGGCAACACTGTAACATCACGGCAAGCTGAAAGAAAACAAATAGTTACTGGTGTGTGTGCGAGGAGGAGTGACGAAGTTGAGTTTACCGTGAAGTCTCAAAAGCAATCGCTTCGCTCAACGGTATTAATGTAAATATTCGTGGACTGATTAAATCGCTAGTGACAGTAAGGGCTACAATATCCACTGTCATAGTCGCGCATTTTCCCGATCCTGTGCTCAACTTCGTACTTTCTGACCTTCAGCGGGTAAGTGATACAGCCCACTAGCCTTCTGCCTCTGTGTCCAAATAAGTCGGGCCCGTTTAGTGTGAACACTGGAATTACTTTTGGCAACAATTGGAACTTTGTGTCTCGGCTTTTATAAAAGTCACTTTATGTGTCTGCCTTGGCTGTTGTGTGGGGAAAGAAAAAGGCGTGAACTTGTAAATCGCAGAAATGTGTTGCATTCATGAAGAAGTGTCTGACAGACTGTGAAACTGGCGTATTAAAAGCAACTAAAACAGTTATCCTTTATTTTCGTTGTCCAAATGTGATTGTAGTTTTCAGCGTGCTATTTTGTGTTGGCAAACTTTTTAAAAAGTAAATGCAATGACCGTTTTTTTCTGTCTCATGCATTTTTGCATGATTTGTGGTGCATTGATGGTTCATGTCACTCCATTTTGGTCGAATGCAACCTTATTACGATGTTGACTGCATCGGTTTAGGGTTAGCCCATGAGTTTGCAGAAGAGGCGGCCTAGGCCACTTCACTAATGATAGCTACATGAGCTCAAGATATGTGGCTATGTTTAAACAAGGTGTCTGATAGCCCTTATGTAACGTGAACTTTGCTGGAAAGCTCAGGACAGGGAGCAACTAGAACCATTGGTGCCGTTAGATTGACCAATGGCCGTGCAGTTACCCTCTTTATACGGCGAGAGCGTCCCTATTTACACACAAGATATATTTAGAGCAGATCGGTTATTTTTAACGTGACTCAACATGGCCGTTGAAATGACTTCATTGCCGCTCTAAGCGCTGTCCCGGTCCTAGCTGCGCGCGTCCGTGTGGCCGTTGCTGTGCTGTCGGTGCGCCTCCGCATGCCGCGCATACAGACTGTCAAAGTAATCTCCGTCCGCACTCCCACAACATCTGCTCTCTCTATGAACAGAACAGAGTGACGGTCAAAATGCAATCATTTAAACCGCTTTCATCTGCCTACATCGTTTCTCTGTACGTGCGTCAGCGCGCTGCACATTGTGGAGATGGTAAACTAGTTTTGAAAGTTATACCCTCGGCTGGATATTTTCACGGAGCCTTCCCGGTTGTTGCATTTGCTATCAGCAATTATGACCGTTTCATTTTGTGCTACAGTGCCAGGCTACAACTTTTCCGTTGTCAGAGACCTTTTTGTTATATTAGCTGAAAGGTCCAGGGGTCTGCGTTCAGGAGCACCATTATAGGTCCTCGTGGACCAGATAGTGCCGGTTAACCTGCCACTAGTCTATTTAATCAGACAGACAATGATGGGTCAAAGGTGACTTTGGGTCAATATCCCTGGTGACCTGGCCAGGTAGATGGCCCCCAACATGAAAAGGCTCTCTGCACAAAACAAAACAAATCTAGGTAATTTGGGTCTTGTTTATGAATTAGTGTTGTTGTTTCTGCTGCTGCTGTGATATATTAACTGTAAAGTTGTGTTGTAGTGAGTGGGACAGTCAGTAGTAGTAGTAGTAGTGTTTCTAATATCCAATTGCAGTAGTGTGTAGTAGGTTTTTGTTGTGATGCAAAACAGTGCCCCTATGTCCGGCTAGCAACCTGCACGCATGGAGAGCAGTGCAGTCCAGTAGGCTGTCATGCTAGCGTCTCCATCTTACACAGGGGCTGCCCTTCCTTCCCCCCGAGCTAGAAATGCCAAGCTGCACAGTCGGTGCAAGAAAATCAAGTTTACCGGGAGCAGTGCGCAGATTAGCTGGTGGGGAAAGACAACTTTATCTCTGCGCCTTATACTGATGCTCTGATAAGCCCAGTGTCTGCGCTCTGCCTGTGTGTGAGTGTGTGTGTGTGTGTGAGTGTGAGTTCGCCAGGAGTTCAGGCTTCACCCAGCACAGCAGAAAGCAGAAATGACAGGGTTTTCATGTTTGTTTTGATATGATTCAGGGACAGATATCCATATATAAGTACTGTAACACACACACACACACACACACAAGCACACCTGTCATTGGCAGAAACTAATTTTAGATAATTATTCATTAATAACTATGTTATATTATGTTAGTTGACCTGAAACCATATTGATGTTAACTCACAGAGACTGGTCTCGTTAGAGGCTGACTGAGCATTTCTGCCTATAAGGCTGTTGTTGCAGGTTCTACTAAACTTTAAAAACTTCCTGTTGTATTTATTTATTGTTGTTGGTTCTACTAAACTTTAAAAACTCCCTGCTGTATTTCTTGTTGTTGCTGGTTCTACTAAACTTTAAAAACTTCCTGCTGTACTTCTTGTTGTTGCTGGTTACTAAACTTTAAAAACTCCCTGCTGCTGTGGGATCCTCTCACTTTGTCTCATCATGAGTCAGATGAAGATGTTTTCAGAAGTGTGTATTTAGTCACATTATGTTACTCTGAAAGGTCAGAGGTCGTGGAGGTTGCCATAGTTTCTTAGAAGGATCATGGGTCATGCTGTCATGTAAAGTAAATGTTGTCCTGTCTTTTCCATCTCTCTCTCTCTCTCTCTCTCTCTCTCTCTCTCTCTCTCTCTCTCTCTCTCTCTCTCTCTCTCCCTCCCTCCCTCTGTCAGTCTTTCATTCTTATTTCCTAAGTGCTGAGGTAGTGCTTTATCCATTGCTGTGTGTGTGTGTGTGTGTGTGTGTGTGTGTGTGTGTGTGGTGTGTGAGTGAGCCACTTTTCTGTAAATGTGCAACCTGATCGGGTGGCTCATCTGTGACAGAACAGAGAGTGAGGGAAAGAGAGTGAGAGGGAAGGTGAGGGAAAGGGAGAGAGAGAGTTATTGAGAGAGAGAAAGAAAGAGGGAAAAAGTGAGGTAGAGAGAAAGGTGAGAATGAGAGAGGGAGATAGAGAAAAAGAGTTATTGAGAGAGAGGTGAGAGTGAGAGAGGGAGAAAGAAAGAGTGAGAGGGAGAAAGAGAGAGAGTTATTGAAAGAGAGAGGGAGAAAGAGTGAGAGGGAGAAAGAGAGAGAGAGTTATACTCAGTGACCACACATTGGCCATAGAGAGAGGCCGCCACAAACAAACATGGCAACCAAAAGAGGAGAGGGTATGCACATGCTGCACACAAGAAATCGAAAATGAAAAACATTTTCTTTTACATTGTAAAAAATTTGAAAACATCAGATCAATATATTTCACAAAATTTGAAAAAATAATCCCAATTTTGAGAAATGTACAGAATGACACTCAAATCAAATACTTATTAGGAGAGTACCCAACCTTATTACCACTAGCGGCACGATATGTCACAGAATGCCATAAAGCACGAGACAGCCACTGGGCAAGCAAATATATATATATTTATCCTTCCTTCCTTTCCTTTTTTTTCTTTTCTTCATTGTGTGCTAGTGTGTGTATGTTTGGGGGAGGGGGTGGAGTGTGCAGCGTGGGTGGGTGTGTGTGTGTGTGTGTGTGTGTGTGTGTGCTCTAATGTTCTATTATTTTTATTATTCTCCATAGTCCATGTCAATTGTTGTTATTATTATTATTATTATTATTACTATTTTTTTTGATGGAACTACTGCTTTGGCAACATTGTAACACTTACAGTCATGCCAATAAAGCTCATTGAATTGAAATTGAATTGAAATTGAAGTTATTGAAAGAGAGAGGGAGAAAGAGAGAGAGAGAGAGAGAAAGGGGAGAGTGAGGGACTCAGACCCCAGGCGATGGAGCATGCAGGGAGCAGTGGGGCGTTAAATGCAACAGCTGTCCTCAAGAATGAGAATCAAACACACACACGCACACACACAAACACACACACACTCGCTGTATATCTTCAGAGGCTCCAGAAGACACCACGGATTCTTCTCCTTCCTCTTTGTCTTCTTTCTCATCTTCAGCTGGGAGTCATTGTCTTGATGTTGATTTACCATTCATAAGTCTATACTGTCTAGCTGTCTTCCCACTGACTTACTTAGCTGGTGTGTGGCCTCTGTCCCTCTGGAGGTTTAAGTCAGGCCTACTCTCCACTGAGTTTTACATTCTTACATCCCCCCCCACCCCCCCGTCATGCAGGGAAACCGGTCTTACCTGTTCCAATGCACCTGCTGTGTGGTGGCATCCTGTTTGGCCTGCAGTACAGGGTCAGTCTTGTTTAGCTTGAGATCCTGTGTAGAAGAGGCCATGGTTCGAATTACGGGGGGTATTGGGGGGGGTCCGATCCCCAAACTTCCGAATTGGACCCTCCCAAAAGGGATGAAATTAATAGTTTGGGGGGGTACTGAAAAAATTTAATATAACATTTAATGTTATCCAATATTGCATGTAATTAAATGCAGTATTACCATCACATACCAGCAATTCAAACCCTCACCCCCATTGGGCTGTACCATTTACGTTCAGATTGTGTTCTTTGCTATGATATAATACTGACGAATTAAAACAAATGCACAGTGTAGGCTGCAAAAGCCTGATATATGAATGGGTGGCAATACATTTGTCTTATATTTCCCTGCCTTTGTAACATAGTGATAGCCAACCTTTGAAAAACATTGAGTAGCAAGATCGCTATGGTTTAACCGGAGGCCTCCCTTCCACTCAGCAGCCACGACCATCACTGCTGCTTAGCTTAAAAATCATTAGGCCTACAATCACACGTCGTAGGAGGAGTTCCATAGATATACTGACACGGGGAGAGTTTTAATGAGGCAATTTATCATTTTGTGCAATTTCATTCTTAATGTCTTAACAAGAGGGAATCTGCACTAATATTCAGGGAATTTTGCATGTAGATTAGTGGTTCTTAACCTTTTTTAAGCAAATGCCTATACACCCTTTCAATTGCAACGTTACCTGCAGTTTGTTTGAAACGCTATGTGAACATGTAATAATCAATTGGACCTGAAATGTCTTTACTCGTTGGCATTATTAGAGATCTGCCTGTCATAAAAGCCTAGTTGTAAGTTGTAAGTGGTGCTATGCCCAGACCCAGCTCTTTAGAGAACATCTCCTCTCATAGCACCACTTACAACAAGTCTTGCTGTTCCTAGCACTTACCAGCTGTCTTAAACTGACACGTAACTGTTGAAAACAGCACTCACTGATGCACTTATTCTTACTGTACTGTATTGTCCTAAAATTGTTGAGAATTGCTTTAAAACTTAAACTGTTTACCATGTTGTAAGTCGCTTTGGTTAAAAATGCGTCAGTCAAATGTAATGTAATGTAATGTAATGTAATAAAAGTGTATTGCTGCACAAACGTTTTGTGATATAACACCAGGCGCACAATGCACTAGGCTACATTATATGAAATCATTTTTTTAATTTGCTTGATGTTTGGTAGGCTAGGTGAACTTGGCTATGAAACGGGACTTTGCTAGGTGAACTTGACTATTAAACGGAAGACTTTCTGTAGCCCATCTGTAAACAATTCTGGGTCTTAAATTTAAGTCGCATGTTTGCCAATTCTGTGCTATTGGTCTGTATGCATATCCATGTTTGCATTGCACTGCTATATGAAAAATAATTTTTTGACTGTTGGGCGCAATTTTAAGCACGGGACGCACCTTGAAACAGTGTTTACCCCTGCCCGAATTCAACCCTTCCCATAACGTGTAGGGTGCATTGTGCTTGCTAGATTCGTTTCTTTTAACTTGTCGGCCAGCCAGCCACGATCATATGACCTATATTTCGAAGGAAAATTGACTGTGAACCACAAGTGTGAAATCATGTATGTGAGCCTATATAAAATGGAGAATGACGTCACCAATCAAAATAGCTGTACCCCCCAAAGCTCACGGTATAATTCGAACACTGGAAGAGGCCTCATAAGCCTGAGATCTGGTGGAGATCTGGTAGAAGAGAAGCTCCCTCCTCTCATTTAGCCTGAGATCTGGTAGAGATCTGGTAGAAGAGAAGCATCCCTCCTCTCATTTAGCCTGCGATCTGGTGGAGATCTGGTAGAAGAGAAGCATCCCTCCTCTCATTTAGCCTGCGATCTGGTGGAGATCTGGTAGAAGAGAAGCATCCCTCCTCTCATTTAGCCTGAGATCTGGTGGAGATCTGGTAGAAGCATCCCTCCTCTCATTTAGCCTGAGATCTGGTGGAGATCTGGTAGGAGAGAAGCATCCCTCCTCTCATTTAGCCTGCGATCTGGTGGAGATCTGGTAGAAGAGAAGCATCCCTCCTCTCATTTAGCCTGCGATCTGGTGGAGATCTGGTAGAAGAGAAGCATCCCTCCTCTCATTTAGCCTGAGATCTGGTGGAGATCTGGTAGAAGCATCCCTCCTCTCATTTAGCCTGCGATCTGGTGGAGATCTGGTAGAAGAGAAGCATCCCTCCTCTCATTTAGCCTGAGATCTGGTGGAGATCTGGTAGAAGAGAAGCATCCCTCCTCTCATTTAGCCTGAGATCTGGTGGAAGAGAAGCATCCTTCGTCTCATTCAGCCTGAGATGTGGTGGAAGAGAAGCATCCTTCGTCTCATTCAGCCTGAGATGTGGTGGAAGAGAAGCATCCTTCGTCTCATTCAGCCTGAGATGTGGTGGAAGAGAAGCATCCTTCGTCTCATTCAGCCTGAGATGTGGTGGAGATCTGGAGGTGAAGAAGCCTCCTGGTGGTGGAGATGTGGCAGTGCAATGGGCTGAGTGTAAGCAAAGTCCTTTTAGGCAAGTCCCTCCACTCGGTGGCCATATTGCAACGCTTTTTGGGCACTCATCGAGCATCCTATTCGGCAGAAATGCGCGTGCGCAACTGCGCAAGGCTTCACGACACCAACCTTGCTCCAGCGGCGAGTTCACAACACATGATTGGCACGATTTCTTCACAACGCACCATATGATTGGCTCAATGTATTCACATGTCAATGTTTTGCCGAGGAAGGGATGGGATATGTGTAGACAACGGCCATATTGGCGTTACACAAACCAACCCAATGCATTTCTATGGAGGATTTTTTGAGTGCTGTGTCAAAACACAGCCCCAGGAGGTCAGGTCAGAAGTCATGACCCATTGGTGACCGACTCAGCTGTGCATTTTGGCTGTGTTGTCCCCAGGCTTTGTTCTGATCCACCACTGGTAAATAATAGGCGGCTATTTTGAACCCTCTCTTCTCAGTGACGTTGGTTGCAGTGTAAACTCTGCTCTGACCTTTGAGCCAGTAGCACCTTCCAGAGAGATCTGGGGGACCCTGTCAGTGATGCTGTATAGACCTCTGAAGTTCGCCTACAAAAAAGCTGCCATCTTTGCCCAAATAAGGAGATCTGGTATCTTGAGATTTTTTTTTATGGGAAAATAACGTGGGGATTTTGAATTATCACACCTGTTATACTCTTGTGGGGACGAAAAAATCAGAAAATGCAACGTTTTGCTCTACACAGTTTTGTCCTCTGCCTTCGAGTGGATACTGTGATCACTGGTAGGTGAAGACGGCACACTTTGATCTTTGCTACCCCAGAGCTAACTTACAATGCAACTTGCCATAGGTAGCTAGCTTCAATTAACACCCGGATCTCCTTATATGTACCCTGGAAATCCAGAGTCCTCGCAAGAGCACAATGGAATTGTCTCTGCGAGACACTCTGGCAATGAGCAATGATGCACGTTACTTTTACCCCAAATTCCGCGGAACCAGCTAAACTGATGAAGACAACGCTGCAACGTTGGAGGACAGTACACATTGGTCGTAGTGTTATCCGATTGCGTCAAAGTCAGAAATCATTCAGAGTAAACATGGTCTAGTGTTTGCGTACAGTGAGATTTTTAAATGCATGCTTGTTAAGTATAAGTATATATACTCTTTTGATCCCGTGAGGGAAATTTGCCTCCCCTCGAGTTGGGCCATTACATTGTTCGTGGCCAGACCCTTAATCTTTCTAGATTACCAGGGTCTGGATTTTCCAGGCTACCTTATATGGGCAAAGATGGCAGCTTTGGTTCCTTTTTGTAGGCAAAGATCTATACAGGGATGGCCTGCATCATTTCCTGCTCCTGTGATGGCGTCCCGTGACGTCATGATTAGGGGCTCAGTCACCACCACCAGAGGGCAACCAACAGGGCTCGCTAGGTCCTTTTGGACACCAGAGGGCAACCAACAGGGCTCGCTAGGTCCTTTTGGATACAGGAGGCTGGACAACAGGGCTCGCTAGGTCCTTTTGCATACAGGAGGCTGAACCGCAGGGCTCGCTAGGTCCTTTTGGATACAGGAGGCTGAACAACAGGGCTCGCTAGGTCCTTTTGGATACAGGAGGCTGGACTTCAGTGACCGTTATCATACGCCATGTTTGACTGTCCTGAACGGGAACATGACCTGTGCCTTATTGGGCTCAATCAGACTGTGTTTCTTCTCTCTAACCATCTAGTATTAGTATAAGTATATACTCTTTTGATCCCGTGAGGGAAATTTGGTCTCTGCATTTATCCCAATCTGTGAATTAGTGAAACACACTCAGCACACAGTGAACACACAGTGAGGTGAAGCACACACTAATCCCGGCGCAGTGAGCTGCCTGCAACAACAGCGGCGCTCGTGGAGCAGTGAGGGGTTAGGTGCCTTGCTCAAGGGCACTTCAGCCATTCCTACTGGTCGGGGTTCGAACCGGCAACCCTCCGGTTACAAGTCCAATGTGCTAACCAGTAGGCCACGGCGTTTAAGAGAGTCAGAATTGAAACACAACTGAAGAACCCCCCCCCCCCCCCCCCTTCGATTGGATGCACCACCTCTCGTTAATTCACTGTTCACTGATGAAGGCATAGTTTATGATTGATAGATGCTTCCGCCATCCACCTTTCTCTCTCCCTCTCTCTCTCTTTCTCTCTGGTGAAGTGGTGATGACATCTGGGAAATTCAACTCTACTTCCCTCTGCCCTTTTCCACCACAGTTCCTCTCTCTCTCTCTCTCTCTCTCTCTCTCTCTCTCTCTCTCTCTCTCTCTCTCTCTCTCTCTCTCTCTCTCTCTCTCTCTCTCTCTCTCTGGTGTAGCCATCAGGAAGCAGCTGTGCTGTAGGGTGTTGGTGTGGTAACTTCACGGCGGTGTGACTGCATGGGCGCCATCAGGGTTTGGTGGCCTTTAGGAGAAGTGGCGTCACCATGCAGTTCCTTCCTCTCCAGGGCTGAGCATCCTTCCTCTTTCTACTGGTGCTCTGATTTTCACACACACACACACACACACACACGGTAGGATCTGTAGTGTGCTGGAGGAAGAGGAGGGGAGGATGCATCCTCTGTAGTATGCTGGAGGGAGAGGAGGGGAGGATGCATCCTCTGTAGTGTGCTGAAGGGAGAGGAGGGGAGGATGCATCCTCTGTAGTGTGCTGGAGGAAGCGGAGGGGAGTATGCATCCTCTGTAGTGTGCTGAAGGGAGAGGAGGGCAGTATGCATCCTCTCTAGTATGCAGGAGGAGGGGAGGATGCATCCTCTGTAGTGTGCATGAGGCTTAGTGTTGGCGCTCAGTGCTGATATCTTATTTTAAGCCTTAACAATCACCATAATCCCTCTCAGCGGCATCGCTCACATCTCACACAACCCAGATACTTCAATTAGATAATGATGATGATTTACATACACGAGCAGTGGACCATATGAGTGTGTTGACTGGTATTTAGCAGACGCTTCTATCCAAAGTGACGCAGGCCCGCAACGTCAAGTTTGGGACTCAATGGCGGGCCATCCTAGCCTGACACATTAAAATGTAGGGTCTGGCCACTCACCGTTCGCAGCGCTCAGTCCGAGGGGCGGAATAATCGGTTGTCTTTCAAATTCCCTCTGCATGCTATAGGACAGCACTATGAGTCCTATGCGTTTTCCCACCAGCGGAGCTAGTTGGCTAGTTCAAACTTTTGCCAACTTAAAAAAAAGCTTAACTCGTGTCACACTGTTCGCCAACAGCAACATCCATCTTCTTTGCAGGGAGCAGGGAAGTAGCAGGGAATTCAAGCCAAGTAGCAGGGAATTCAAGCCAAACCGTTGCAACTCTGCCATCAATCATTATATTAAGCCCGCCTAACGACTCTATACACGATTTGATTGGCCTGATAGTTTTAACTTCTGATGAAGTTTAATTTTTCGAGCTCACAAGCCAACGGAGAGTTGCTAGACTAGCCCTGGCAGCAAATTTAATTTGATTTGCTGCCGCTAGGGTGCGTCTAGTTTTCTAGGCTAGGGCCATTCGATTGCTACGCGGTGTCGTTATCACCGCTCCGCCATGTTGGTGTGTGTGTGTGTGTATGAGCGTGAGTGAAGGGAGGTGTTTGGATACTTTCATGCAGTGTTCTGTATGCAACCCATGCTTACTCGCTTAGTGCATGAATTTCAACAGGATAGTGTCGTCTCAAATAGCAGGATAGTGTCGTCTCAAATCGCAGGATAGTGTCGTCTCAAATAGCAGGATAGTGTCGTCTCGAATAGCAGGATAGTGTCGTCTCAAATCGCAGGATAGTGTCGTCTCAAATAGCAGGATAGCGTCGTCTCAAATAGCAGGATAGTGTCGTCTCAAATCGCAGGATAGTGTCGTCTTAAATCGCAGTTCTCTGCACTTCACATACACAATGTTTAAACATAATGTTACTCGTGTCCTCTATTTGACAGCGGCATAGTCATACTTAACAGTTCACAGTTTAACAGTTAAATATTATAACATGCTCGTATATCGGCAAGGTGTGTTTTCCACCACGGTTGTTTGGGGGAGGTCTAGTTTCTAAGTAGGCATTGTGTTTGGGAGGTGTATTTTTTCAGGAGGTGTTGTATATAGGAAATGTAGTTTTTATGAGTAGGTGTTGTGTTTGGGAAGTGTAGTTTTTGAGTAGGCATTGTGTTTGAGAGGTTAGTTTCTGAGTAGGCGTTGTGTTTGGGAGGTGTAGTTTCTGAGTTGGCGTTGTGTTTGGGGAGGTGTAGTTTCTGAGTTGGCGTTTGTGGAGGTGAATTTTATGGGCTTTGTATATGGGATTTTTTTTTTTATGAGTAGGCGTTGTGTACGGGAAATGTAGTTTTTTTTTAGTAGGCATTGTGTATGGGAAATGTAGTTTTTTTATGAGTAGGCGTTGTGTATGGGAAATGTAGTTTTGTATGAGAAGGCGTTGTGTATTGGAAGTGTTTACTCCAAAGCCTCACCCTGTTCAACCCTCACAGCTAAACATGGTCACTGCTGCTGCCACTGCCACTGCATACCATTGACTAACTTCCCAAAGCATCTCATCCTCGTGTCCTCACCCTCTCTCTCTCTCTCTCTCTCTCTCTCGCTCTCTCGCTCTCTGTCTCTCTCTCTCTCTCTCTCTCCCTCTGCTCTCACCCCCCCACCCCCACCTCTTCCTGTCTCTCTCCTCCTTTCCTCTCTCCCTCTTTCTTTTACCCTATCTATCCCCCTCTCTCTCTCTCTCTTTCTCTCTCTCTGTCTCTGAGTCTCTCTCACACATGCCAGCTAGGTCAAAGGCTGGCATACTTGTCATACCGCTGAGAGAGAACGGCACCGGCGCAGCCCCCTTTTGTGTGTGTGTGTGTGTGTGTGTGTGTGTGTGTGTGTGTGTGTGTGTGTGTGTGTGTGTGTGTGTGTGTGTGTGTGTGTGTGTGTGTGTGTGCAGGGGAGAGGCGGCGAGGGAGGTGGAATTCTCACTAAAAGCCTGCGGAATCCTGGCCCCTACGTCAGCACTGGTGTGGGGGGCAGGAGGCGCTCGGGGGGGGGACAGGGGGGCATGTCGCCGGCTAACAGATCAGCTGATAGTGTCACGGATGCAGCATAGAACTGGCCCAGAACTGCAACCAATCTGGCAACCACAGGCTGTATACTGTATGACTGGCACAGACCTGTCGCAGAATAGGGGCACATGGCGCAGAACTGGGGATCAGAATTGAAGCACATTTGGCAACCACAGACTGATAATACCTGCCAGGGGTCTGAAATGGAGAACTGAAGCATTGATTTGTGCATTTGGCATGGACATAGCCTGGGTTTGCATCAGAACCTTTTCTCCTGTCCTGTTGAAGACTGAAGTGAGGTGGCTTGCAGCAGGCTCCCTCTGCTCCACGTTCTGAGACTTTATTAATGTCATTTGATCTCTGCGCCTTCTCAGGGAGTGGACCAACATGTGTGTGTGTGTGTGTGTGTGTGTGTGTGTGTGTGGACCAACAACCTGAGCCAGAGCTGAGCTCAGTTACTAGGTGCACAAAGCACAAGTCAGCCAACGTCTGTGTGTTTTATAAGTTGTGCTTATTTAGTGAGGTTATTGTACAGAAGTGTGTGTCTATGTGTGGGTGTGGGTGTTAAAAACTGTGCTTATTTAGTAAGTTTAGAGTGCAGAAGTGTGTGTGTGTTTGCCTTATGAGCTATACTTATTTACTAAGTGCACAGTGCAAAAATGTGTGTGTTTGGGAATCGACATGAGAGAAATAATTTTTGTGTATGTAACTGCTCTGCCTGAATTGTCCTGTGTGTGTGTGTGTGTCTCTCTCTCTCTACACACTGTGGGCCTTTTGTCACGAGCACAAGAAGCTAGCCTCCCCCAGCCCTGCCACGCCATTGGTCAGCACTCACGCAGCTGCTGGGGCCAATGAAAGCGGAGCAGGCCAGGCCGGCGCTGGCGGGGTGTGGGGCGGGGCGTGGGGCGGGGCGTGGGGCGGCGCGGTGGCGGACAGAAATAATACTGTATATGCATTGTTGTCTCAATTTAGTTTATTAAGACCGCTCCAGTGTGCACTGCCCACAACAGGCCCTTTGTCCCCAACACCGATGAATGTCAGGCCTGTGACGCTCACACTGTTCTCCCTCTCCAGCCAATCAGCTCGCACTGTTCTCCCTCTCCAGCCAATCAGCTTCCACCCTGCTCTGACGTTAAATGTCAGAGGTCAGCAGTGGAGCCTACGGCCTGTGTGACTGTGTGTGTGTGAGAGAGAGGGCCTTGTGTGTCTGTGTGACTGTGTGTGTGTGTGAGAGAGAGTGCCTTGTGTGTCTGTGTGACTGTGTGTTTGTGTGTGTGTGTGAGAGAGAGAGAGTGCCTTGTTTGTTTTCTTTATTCATACATGCTGACAACTATGCACGCGGGTCTTGGTGTGTGTTCACCTTCATACATTTGTGAGTGGGTGTGTGTGTAGTTATATTAGTGTATGATTATGTACTGTGTGTGTGTGTGTGTGTGTGTGTGTGTGTGAGTGTGTGTGTGTGTATGAATGTGTGCGCTCAGCAGCATAATAATGGCATCACTGTCGGCAGCTCTCTGTGTAGTTGGAACAAAAGGAGCAAAACAAAACTCAATCTATAGCATCAGATCACAAAGCCCTGAGCAGAGCCACAGCAGAACTAGCCAATAGGATGCAGAGTCACAACAGAATCAGCCAATAGGATGCAGATCCACAGCAGAACCAGCCAATAGGATGCAGAGTCACAACAGAATCAGCCAATAGGATGCAGAGTCACAACAGAATCAGCCAATAGGATGCAGAGTCACAACAGAATCAGCCAATAGGATGCAGATCCACAGCAGAACCAGCCAATAGGATGCAGAGTCACAACAGAATCAGCCAATAGGATGCAGATCCACAGCAGAACCAGCCAATAGGATGCAGAGTAGAGACTCACACATGGGCCTGGCGTCACCTCAGGCCGCACACACAAACAGAGAGCTTGGAGGTGCTGTGTGCTAAGGGAGGTTCCTCGAGGTACAGTGTGGTCCTAAAGAGAGCTGGGAGGTGCTCAGGGGGTTCCTGTGTGCTCCTACACATAATGAGTAAATGTGTGTGTGTGTGTGTGTGTCTGTGTGTGTCTTACGCCCGTGCCCTTTTGCTCTAGCCCTGTGAACCCTAGCTGCTGGAGAGTTCTGGATGGCCCTGCCCTGACTGATCTATCCGGGGCAGTCCATCCTCCGATTACATGTCTGGGGGCAGATTTGTCCTCTGATTACCCGTCTGGGGGCAGATTTATTACTGCTGTTCTGTCGCTGCCAGGAGATCAAATCCATTGCAGCTCTTCAGTTCAGGAAGTAGGACGCTTCACTGAGTCATTGTTATTTTATACCTGAAGAGTGTTGTTTTTGTCATTGATGTTTCACACCTGATAAGTGTTGTTTTTGTCATTGCTGAATTGCCCCTGGAGTGTGTTGTTTTTCCTCATTGCTGTTTTACACTTGAGGAGTGTTGTTTTTCTCATTGCTGTGTTATTGCTGGGCTTCCCCTGTAGTCAGGGGTCATTGCTGCGCCTCGGGCCAAGACAGGGAAAGATGCGGTCAGTCACAGAGTTCTCTCTTGCCTAACAGCTCAGCTTTTTCCGCCGATGAGAACCGTTTCCCTAAAGGCCAGCCCTGGTGGGCCTTGTGTAATAACACCAGTGACTCTGTTACCTCCTCAGCAGTGGCACGCCAGCTGTACCTGGGGAAACACACTGTGTGTGTGTGTGTGTGTGTGTGTGTGTGTGTGTGTGTGTGTGTGTGTGTGTGTGTGTGTGTGTGTGTGTGTGTATCCCTGACTATTTCTTTCAAACTACTGACATCCGAAGAACATCAGAATATGCATCCAGGGGTCCAGACTAACATTTTGCATTGGTTGCACTGGTGCGCCTAACTTTTTTATTTAGGTGCACCAGCACAAAATTTAGGTGCACCCACATTTTTCATCGCGGCACCTTTAACGTCACAATTTCAAGGTCCCCTTTTTATTGCTCTCCATATACATTCCGTGTCTGAGCTGTTGTCATAGCATGGACCAGGAATGACAGTATTCATTTGATTTGGAGCCTCCACCACTTTGACGACATCAGTAATATTGAATACTGTGATCATTCACATCAGTGGCGATCCTAGTCTCTGCTCGACCCTCCACACACACATGGAAAATGATGGCTTGTCATATGTTTCTATTTCATATTTTGGAATTCATAAACATTATATATTTTGTTAATAATGTATAGTATTGTATGATCTGCATAATTACTAAAAGCTAAAAATATTTAGTAATTTGAATACTTCATATTGATTTTTTTTAACTATTACAGTTGTCTTCAATGTTATTATAGTGGTGGTGTGTAGGTCTAATTGAGTGCCTGTCACTTTAAAATGAACGTCAAAGTAATTAGCTTTCATTATCATGGTTTTAGGCTAGAGGAAAATAGTCGAGTTTATTTATATAGCACAATTTAAAACAACCTGTGGTTGACCAAAGTGCTGAAAATGAATCAAGACAAAATGAATCAAGACATGAAAAATGAAACACAAAATGCACAACAGGAAAATAAAACTAAAATAATATGTACATATATATATATAGCCTATAATTACATTCCACAATTCATTTAAAAGCCATTAATAGCATGTTCTTTTAACTTGGCTTTAAAAGCACCAATAGTTGGTGTAGATCTAATGTGAAAAGGGAGGTTGTTCCACAACTTGGGCCCAGCTACTGAAAAAGCACGGTCACCTTTATTTTTTAGACGACTCTGAGCTTTACTTAAGATTCTAAGGTGGTAAAAAGATGACTTGACAACAGCAGGGGCAGCACTATTTAAGCAGGGGCAGCACTATTGCGAGATAAGTGTCTTGCAATGTCAATGATTTTGTTGAAATCATCACTACATTAATGATGACATGACGCGTGAGCTAACAGTTACCTAGAAGGAACTCTCTCAAGATGTAAAAGTTTGCCAATAGGTTGTGTAGCTTATTTCGGAAAACTCTGACAGTAGGCCTAAATGAAAATTCCATAGCCTATGTAGGTTAGCAACACAGGTTAGTAGGTTTGCATAGCTCTGCTATTTTCGGCTAAAACACTGGTAGACTTTTTTGATTTTGTAAAAGTTATTAGTAGGATACTGCATTATCTGATAAACTGTTATTGCAAACAAATAATACAGTTTACGGTGATTTCTGAGGCCTCTGCCAGCAGTGCACTAGTCTCCAACATATGTAGGCTATGCTGTATCTACAGAGAACTAAAAATGTGAGTGCACCTTCCAACACAGCACTTCCCTAATGAAAAGTATCCAACAATGGGCAAGTGTTTTCTGAGGGCTAACAAGTTAATAATAAACATTATTATACAGCTCCTCACAATGCTAGTAGAACACTCCATTGACAATGTCTAGAATATGGTCAGAAAAATCTACCGAGAAGTTTGAAAATTTGAGTATGGAAAAAGTATGGAATTTTGAAAAGGAAAATGTGTAGGAACCCTGAATTAGGTATTGTGAGGTTTCTAATTTCAGGGTATTGCGATACCTTTGCAGTATTGGTACACCACTAGTCAAAGGAGAACAAACGCTTAGTTCGTGGAGAGACAGCAGATGCGAGGAAACCCTAGGCGCTCAACCTTATGACATTAGGTGCACCAGTGCGACCCAGGAAAAATTTTAGTCGCACCCTTAACAATTTTGGTTGCATTTGCGATCAAATTGGTCGCACTCTGGAGCCCTGGCATCCTTCTGCAGACCTTTTCACTGATATTTTTGAAGATTCACAAACATCAGTGTGTGTGTCTGGGTTAGTATGTTCAGATTGTGTGGGCATGTCTGGGGAAATGTGTGTGTGTGTGTGTGTAGATATGTGGTCATGTATGATCGATCCATATTCAAATGTGATCATAGAGCAAAAATCACGCGCCCACCTTTGCAGTCGGGCTGGAACCTTGTGAGCCCAGAAATCACAGGGTCAGAATGACTCAGGCGCGCTGCACCGCTAGGTTCTGGTGAAACACCGCTCACTTCCTGAAAAGCACGAGAGACTGAGCATCGCTCGCTGTTGTTTTGACTGGGTGTGTGCGTGTGTGTGTGTGCGTGTGTGTGTGTGTGTGTGTGTGTGTGTGTGTGTGTGTGTGTAGCTAGTGTCTGGGCATGTTTTAATGTCAGCTGATATATGTGTCACCAAACCCCCTTCCAGGAAGACCGATTGGGATTATTTATGTGAAGTTATCAAACATAGTATACTGAAGTCATATTACATGCAGTCATCAAATATGAGTATACTGAAGTCATTTAACATACGGTCATCAAATATGAGTATATACTGAAGTCATTTAACATGCAGTTATCAAATAAGATAAGATCAACTTTATTGTCCCTGTTTACATCTTGGGCTGTAAAGTGCATTCGCTGTGAACAACAATCACATGCATGCAGGACATGATCCTGATACAGGGAGAACATAACCCTTAGCATTTGTAAGAGGGCATAAATAGATGAATTGTGTTTTCTTTCTTTCCTATTTTGTGTAGTGGAGCCACTTAGTTTATAAAAAGGATTAAATGGATTACTAAAAATGATATTTCCTTCCTTCTCTTGTTTTATTCAGTAGAGCCACCGCTGTAGGGAGGAAGGACTGCTTAAAATGGTTGCTCTTATAGCTAACGGCCCTAAACCGATTCCCTGATGGCAGTTAGCTCGTATTTAGTATGAAGAATATGAGTTGGGTTATCAAGAATTTTGTGTGCCTGATTTACCATCACCTTTTTAAAGATGGATTGAAAGATGGATTGGGTTATGAGTTTTTACTAATCTCTCCTATTTAGATTTAAGCTGTACTGTGAGTGGGCCAAACTCAAATATGAGTATACTAAAGTAATTTAATATGCAGTCATCAGACATGAGTATACTAAAATCTTCCAGTAGTCACCAGACACATTAGTACACTAACAACATATAAAATATAATTAACCCAGTATACTAATACACATTAGTACACTAACAACATATAACATGTAATGCACCCAGTATACTAATACACATTAGTACACTAACAACATATAACATGTAATGCACCCAGTATACTAATACACATTAGTACACTAACAACATATAACATGTATCGGAACTCCCCCTATTACCGTCGTTCCCGTATTTCCGCCGTCTTGCGTGTATGTGTCACTTAATATGCATTTCTATACAAACCAAGACGGCGGGCTCCTAAAGAAACGCAACCACCCACACCATAGGTGTATCTAAATTAGCTATGTACCAAAAATTACCGTGGTTTTACCGTGACTCGAAGAGCTGTAAACAGTGTTATAAGGCTGCGTGTAGCCTACATATCCGCTTAGAGCTCCAGTGGAATTTTAATTTCATGACGAGAATTCTCGGTCTAACCGTTCATGTGCCGTTGAAACTGCGTAAATAGGCGACCCATCAGGCCAGCACTATAACTCCGAGCGTGGTAAACAAAATCGGATATTTCAGGCAGTAAATGCTCCCATTAAGAACCAAACCAGATTTTGTTCAAATCTACACACCTATGGCTACTGAAAAATGTAAGGTTCATTTAGCAAATGTTTTGAAGAGTTAAAAAAACATTGTTGTTTTAGAATTTCCGAACAAAAGTGATAGTTGGGCGTGTTACGATAATGAACCCAGAGTAGGTGCACAAAGGACATAGGCAGAACTGAGACATTACTACAGTAGAAACACCTGTGTGTGTTTGTGTGTGTGTGTGTGTGTGTGTATGTGTGGGTGTGTGTGTTTGTGTGTGTATATCCACTGATCAGCCTCCACGTCTGTGCAAACACACTAGGTGGAGTGGTGTTTTCTCAGCAAACAGGCGGAGACGCTTAGCTGCACGGAGTTGTAGGTTGTCTGGCGGTGGCGATAGCAGCTCCTCTTCAATCCCCTCTCCTCTTCACATCCAGGATGTGTTGTAACACCTCCACAGCACTAGGGGGCAGCAAATTTCAGCAGAAATTTCCTGAGGATGACATTCCAGGCTGGAATACCATCAAACACTGGAATGCTCTCATTGAGGTTTCTTATAGGACATATGTGCAGTCAGGCCCTTTGTCATGGTCATAAGATCATATTGTGTGTGTGTGTGGGTGGGTGGGTGGGTGTGTGTGTGTGTGTGTGTGTGTGTGTGTGGGTGGGTGGGTGTGTGTGTGGCAGAAGATCTTTAAACACTTCAGCAGTGAAACACCCCAAACTTCTCTTTTCTTTCCGGTTTGTGTGTGCTGTTACGTAGCACATTAAGTGGTTACAGTCAACAGACTCTCAGCTGGGTGAAAACAAAACAAACCTGAGGGGGTAGTCCAGCTGTAATCGCCAGCCGGACCGTTTTCCTGGACGGCCTTGTGTGTGTGCGTGTGTGCGTGCGTGCGTGCTAAGCACTTACATTTCCCTTTTGGAAAGCATACTCCTCAGAGATGTGTTGGTCAGTCAGGGCTGGAGTGTGATGATGTCAGTCCTCTCACGCAGAGCAGGCTGAGGAGAAGAGGAGGCTCTGCGGAGAAGCGCTGGGAACCGA
>NC_055960.1:34612815-34622815 GCF_018492685.1 Alosa sapidissima
TGTTAGTCAAGGTGGTAGGTCGTAGGTCCCGGGGAGGGGGTCTGGTATCAGTTGCCATCGGGGGGGGGGGGGGGGGGGGGGGTTCTTGTATCGGTTGCCGTCGGTGGGGGGGTGTGGGTGTTGGCGTCTTGTTTGTGTGATACACTACAGACTCTACAGACTCTGTATATTTAACAATTATTTATTAAACACTACATTATAAATAAATAACCAGCTTCTCAAAATAACAGTTAACAATTAGACTATTAGATTATATATAGACTATTACAAACTATAGAACAAGTGCAAAAGAAAGTGCAAAACAACAAAATGTGCAAATGTGATCAGTCACTACTTATGGCAGAGCTGACAACTAGCATTGTTACAAGCCATCCTCCTTGGCTTTAAAAAGATAATTTCAAGGGCCCTTTGGTAATTGCACTGTTTTACTATTGGACCATTTAATGCTTATCTTCATGCAGGCTGTCAGACTGTTGACCTGCAGCCTGTTCCGCAAGTCTGTCCTGATCTATACAACGAGAGTGAATGAAGTTTAGATCATTTTATAGTTTTGTGTAATATGGATGGAATTTGAGCGCGGAGCGCTTTTTAATTTAGAGGCCGGAGTGGCCGCTCTGTTCCGCTCCCATGCCGCTCACACCACGAGTCTGAGGCCCACTAATAAAACCAAGACCGTTACATTTCAAAGATATTGGCCATATAGCCTAAGTTCGTTGATAGGGATGGAGTTAGCTAAATAATTTAGAAAGCATACGCGTAGGCACGGATGGGCATGGACCGTCTATTGTCAGTCTTGTGCGTCCGATTAGAGGCGCAAGTCAACACTGTGCTGAGAGCAGGTGGCTGTTTACTCGGCCGCTTTTCCGGTCAAATTCGCGTCAGGTCAATTTAGCTCCCCGGTCCCAAAGAACTAAGAGCAACGGCAATATATTTCACTCAGAACATTTATTTTAAAAGACTGCAACACTGATAGTGCAACAACAAACAAGCTTGGCAATGTTAACTACAGGGATCAGTCGGGATTAATTGCCAAAAGAACGAAAATGACAAATCACGCAGTCGGCTAAATATTTTAAACTTGCCCCAAACGGATGAACCCAGCATCGGTGCGTCGCATAAATTAAAACACAAATTGAAGCAACAACTTGATCATTGGACAACCCTACCACTAAACCTTTCCATAGGCCTGCAACGTTTATGACATAAAAAGTGGAATATGAACACATTTCATCACACCTGACAATTAAACGGAGCTGTGGCTGTTCGCGATTTGACTGATTCTTGAGAACGAGGAGCGATATATTTGCACTGCTCAGCTCCGCTCACTAGCTCTGAAATTTCGGAGGCATATCACATATGTAAAGATTATAAAATCTTTTCGATTCATGACACGTTTCTTCTTATCCAAGGTGGCCACCTTGACTGCAAAGTGCTGCGGGAAACCCTGAGCTGTTGTTATAATGGTGACTCCAGATAATGGTGTTGTTATAATGGTGACTCCAGATAATGGTGTTGTTATAATGGTGACTCCAGAGTGAAGGTGTTGTTATAATGGTGGCTCCAGAGTGAAGGTGTTGTTATAAAGGTGTTTTTGTAATGGTGACTCCAGAGTGAAGGTGTTGTTATAACGGTGACTCCAGAGTGAAGGTGTTGTTATAAAGGTGTTGTTGTAATGGTGACTCCAGAGTGAAGGTGTTGTTATAACGGTGACTCCAGAGTGAAGGTGTTGTTATAATGGTGTTGTTGTAATGGTATATAATGTTGTTGTAATGGTGTTGTTGTAATGGTATATATATAATGGTGTTGTTATAATGGTGTTGTTATAATGGTGACTCCAGAGTGAAGTTGTTGTTATAATGGTGTTGTTGTAATGGTGACTCCAGAGTGAAGGTGTTGTTATAATGGTGTTGTTATAATGGCGACTCCAGAGTGAAGGTGTTGTTATAATGGTGTTGTTATAATGGCGACTCCAGAGTGAAGGTGTTGTTATAATGGTGTTGTTATAATGGTGACTCCAGAGTGAAGGTGTTGTTATAATGGTGTTGTTATAATGGTGACTCCAGAGTGAAGGTGTTGTTATAATGGTGTTGTTGCAATGGTGACTCCAGAGTGAAGGTGTTGTTATAATGGTGTTGTTATAATGGCGACTCCAGAGTGAAGGTGTTGTTATAATGGTGGCTCCAGAGCAATGTGAGTTTGCTGCGGTCTGCTGGTCTTTTGGCTGCCTCTGTGGCCAGTGATGGATGGTGACAGTGATGGTGTCCTCTCTCTATTTGTGTCTCCTGCAGCCTGTGCCCTCTACCCACCCCACCCCAGCCACCACCACCCCCTCCCCCCCCCGCGCGGGAGCTCGGCCATGTAGAGAGCGAAGAGGAGAGGACGCCCACATCTCTCTCAGCACTTTCTACACAAAGAGGTAACTGTGTTGCCACCGCTCTCACTTGCTAGCACGCTAGCTCACTCCCCTGGGACAGAAGGAGATACATACGCACACATGTCTACTGAGAATACGCAGGACTTCCTCAGCTAAACCTGTCCACGCAGAGAGATATACAGAGAGAGGGAGAGAAAAGAGATAAATACACACGTCTGCTGAGAGTATGTCTTCTACAGCGAGGCCTGTCCACTGAGGGAGAGGCACAGAAAGAGACAGAGGGAAAGAGGGAGAGAGAGAGATGGAGGGAGAGAGAAGTCACTGCTTAGCAAAGGCCTGAGATATGATTCAGTGTAAGAAAGTTGCTCCCTGTGCCAGATCCAGTGTTGGTCTGTTGGGCCCTGTAGTAACTGCCCTTATTATAGCTGGAGGCATTGTTGTAAAACAGTGTTGAATGCCCTCTGTGATAGGCACTTTGATGCCCTCTTTTGTGCCCTGCTGCCCAGGAGGAGACGAGTTGAGTCACTGAGGGCAAGAAGGTGCTTGCACATTGCCCCAACAAACGGCAAAAAACAAACCCCAACATTCTAAAGTGGGCAGCTAGTTGATAGGAGTCTTTAGAATGTTCAGAAAACCAACTTCCAAAAAACAAACCCCAACATTCTAAAGTTGGCAGCTAGTTGATAGGAGTCTTTAGAATGTTCAGAAAACCAACTTCCAAAAAACAAACCCCAACATTCTAAAGTTGGCAGCTAGTTGATAGGAGTCTTTAGAATGTTCAGAAAACCAACTTCCAAAAACAAACCCCAACATTCTACAGTTGGCAGCTAGTTAATACAGTAGCATTCTTTAGAATGTTCAGAAAACCGACTTCCAGCTCCCCTCAGCCCAGAGAGTAAAGGACTGACTTTAGAAACAACTCCATTCAACATATGCAGACTGATGGAGCAAACTGACCCAACTGTTTGTGTTTGTTGGCGTTTGTTGATGTTGGTGTTTGTTGGAATGCACTATTAGCTTAGATGGAGGGGACCTGAAGTTGCCCCAAATCTGCCTCTGCTGCCCCTATGGCAGGATGGGGGCAAGATGGGGTAAGCAGACTTTGCACCCAAAGGAGGCTCAGAGCACATGCATGTGGCTGGATCACGCAGTTACAGGACAGACCAGTAGGGGGCGGGTGTTTGGTAAACCCACTGTGGTCACCTTATCGTCTCGGGCCATATCAGTTCCCTCAGACAGAAACACACACACACACACACACACACACTAGTTGTTGACGTTATTGTATCTTGTTTCCCAAGCAAAGGGATCTTTAGGTCACAGGCCAGTCCACTGATGCCAAACAGCAGAGGCTGTCAACAGTCTCTCCATTGGCTATAACATCTTATGATTGGCTACAGCCCTATTCCCCTGCTGTCTGATTGGCTACAGCCCTGTTCCACACCTCTCTTGATTGGCCACAGCCCTGTCTGTTCCCGCCTGACTGTGCATGCTCTCCTGGTGTGAAGCTGCTAGATCTAGGCCAGCTGTTTACTATTGTCTGGGACTCTTCCTGAATGTGTGTGTGTGTGTGTGTGTGTGTGTGTGTGTGTGTGTGTGTGTGTGTGTGTGTGTGTGTGTGTGTGCAGGTTTTGATTTCTGAGTGTGTGTGTGTGTCTGTGTTTAAGTGTGAGTGAGAGAATGTTTGTGTGTGTGTGTGTGTGTGTGTGTGTGTGTGTGGGGAGGGGGGGGGGGTGGTTGGGACACTTAACAGACATATGCCGATTTAAACACAGATGCTTATCGACTGTTCTAAAGAACCTTTGCTCTAGTGTGTGTGTGTGTGTGTGTGGTGAGAGAGAGTGTGTGTGTGGGTGTGCGTGCATACGTAAGTGTGTGTGTGTGTGTGTGTGTGTGTGTGTGTGTGTGTTTATACGTGTGTGTGTGTGTGTGTGTGTGTGTGTGTGTGTGTGTGTGTGTGTGTGTGTGTGTGCCTGTGTGTGTGTGGTGGGAGAGTGTGTGTGTGTGCAGTCCTGTAGAGGCTGCTCCCCCAGTGCTGATGATCTGGGCCCTCATGACTGAAGTGTTCAGGGGGAAGTTTCATCATGAGGTTACTTAAATGAAACAGAAACCACAGAATAGCACTGCACAGCTCATCAAGAACATTCACCAGTTACTATCTGCACACACACACACACACACACACACACACACACACACACTCAGAAGTCAGGGGTGAGTTGTCCAAAAGCATCAATGACCCCATTGTAGAGGCGCTACTTGAGTTGTCATCTAATAGGGCTCATGTGTATCATATGGTCATCTGTGGTTCACAGAGTCCAAACAGTACAGTCATGCCGCCTTGACCTTTGCTAGGTGGACTCATACTGTCCATGCCTGTTGCGTGGGACACCAGTAACAAAGGTATTTTACATTCACTTTTACTGCCCCTATACCATGGCAGGGTTTACTGTATTTTTTGAGAAGGATTAGTTGAGTGTGTGCGTGTGCGTGTGCGTGTGCGTGTGTGTGTGTGTGTGTGTGTGTGTGTGTGTGTGTGTGTGTGTGTGTGTGTGAGATATGATATGAGGCTTTTCTGGGAAAAGTGACCTCATGCCAAGTGATGAGAGATGAGTTGTTCACAGCTGATGGGGGTTAAAGATCATAGTGGACAAGTGTGAGAGTTCAGCAGTGTCTACAGAGGCTGATGTGCACGCCACCATCTTTCCCTTTCTATCCCTCCTCCACCTGACAATCCTCCATCTTTCTATCCCTCCTCCACCTGACAATCCTCCATCTTTCTATCCCTCCTCCACCTGACAATCCTCCATCTTTCTATCCCTCCTCCACCTGACAATCCTCCATCTTTCCTCCGTTGATCACTCCTCTATGTGGGGTCCTCTACAGGATGGTATGTGATGTGTGTGTGTGGTTGGGGGGAGGGGGGGTGTAAGTGTGTTTTTGTTCATGCCAGTTAGTAGGGGTGTGAATCTCTCATGTAAAAGACGATACGATTCGCATCTAGATACATGGGCACGATTCGATACAAGAAAAGATACATGTTTAAAAAAAAACGATTCAGTACGATTCGATGCGATTCGATGCAATTCGATGCAGTTCAAGAATGGAAAGCATTCTGAAAGATTTTTTATAATTTGCTCAAGGTGCACATTAATTTTATATTATTATATTATAGTATTATATAAAAATATATTATATTATATTATTATATAAAATGAATGTGCCCCTATAGTCATGGTCAATTAGGCAAAAAATGTGTGAATATGATTATCTAAACTGAGGTTTGTTTCATATACTGTATTGAAATGAAAAAAGAATAGTCTACATTTCAGTCAAACACAGCAGCCAAATACAACATAAAAGCACATTTTTATAGACTTTACAGATTTTATAGATTTATATCTGATTGTTTTCATGGAGCTGTAGCCTTGTTGAGGTAAGACAATACCGAAATAAAATAAAACAGTGCTTAAGACACTCTTGGCCTTTTCTCATATAGGCCTAGCCTACAAGAATAAAATAGGCCTACAAATCAATGAACTCTCTGGGCTTATTTTGTAACAGTAGACCTAATGCAGAAACCTAAAATTCACAAGTCTGAGTGAATATGAACAAAATCATTGGCTAATAATTTATGCATCGTTTTAGCAGCAAGGGCCAAATTATTATTTAACATTAAGGAAATCCCTTCATCAAAGGTAAGGCTACTCTACAGACTATCGTTGCTGTTTAGGAATGCTACAAGTGCTTAATTTCGTGCTGGATTTCTAAAAAGAAAAGCCGACTGAGTGCAAGTTGTCACATGCTTAAATTGCAATAGATGTATGGGTAATGAGGTCATTTGACAACTTTGGGCAATGAATGTAACCAAAAACGAACTGCATTACCCACAATTCCGTGCCACGTATAGTTTCAAAACCGGAAGTGGGATGAACGCGCTGCGTGGAACGTAAATGAGTCTGAGCGAGCAGAAAAGGTTGTGAACCGATTCATAACAAGTAAATCAATATAACGACCGGTTCATTTCAGTTTTTTTCCGATACGGGGCTTAACGTATCGATGTAGCCGTATCTTACACGTTAAAAACGGATACCGATACGTATCGGTTAATCTTTACACCCCTAATACACACGCGCACACACACCACCACACACACACACATACATACATAGTATTGATTGGGCTTCCCCTCATCTTCATTTCTATCTAACTTTCTGATAGAGGACCATGGTCAAGGTGTGTGTGTGTGTGTGTGTGTGTGTGTGTGTGTGTGTGTGTGTGTGTGTGTGTGTGTGTGTGTGTGTTCACGCGCGTGTCTTTATCCTTCCGTTACTCCTGAAAGGAGAAGACTGTTAAGGCAAAAGACTCCATGTATTCCCTTATCTGTTGGCTATCACTTTCAGCCCTAGAAGAAGGGAAAATGCCCAAGGCCCACACACACACACACACACACACACACCCCACTGGCCATAGGGGAACAGGGTGTGCCTGCAAAGAGGAATTGAAAGTGTGGAGAGCTATTTAAATCCCCCCCTGCTCTCTCCTGCTCACTGTGTGTGTGTGTGTGTGTGTGTGTGTGTGTGTGTGTGTGTGTGTGTGCGCTTTTGTGTGTGTGTGTGCGCTTTTGTGTGTGTGTGTGTGCGCTTTTGTGTGTGTGTGTGTGTGTGTGTGTGTGTGTGTGTGTTTGTGTTTTTGTGTGTGTGTGTATGAAGTGTGACTTTCACACTCTATCACCTTTATCACCTCTATCACATTATATTTAGAGGAGAGCAGGAAGTTAGGCATGAGGAGAACATACTCTCTCTCTCTCTTTCTCACACACACACACACACACGCACACTTATGCCCCTGTTGTGTCCTCACACTTCTGGGCATGATGATGCTCCTGAGGTGCAGAGCTGTGAACAGATAGCACAGAACACACACACCCACACGCACACACACACACACACGGCTCCTATAGATGAATAACACAGACTATACTCCCAACTGTCAATGCCAAATGCTTCTTATCTCTCTCTATCTCTCTCTCTCTCTCTCTCTCTCACACACACACACACACACACACGCACACAGTGTCTCGCATATATAGATGGCACAGACTATAGGGACAGACTAAACACACATTGCCCATATGTGGTAGTATGCATGACCTTGAACTATATATGTGTGTGTAGTATAGTATAGTATATATACTCTTTTGATCCCATGAGGGAAATTTGGTTTCTGCATTTAACCCAATCCGTGAATTAGTGAAACACACAGCGAACACACAGTGAGGTGAAGCACACACTAATCCCGGCGCAGTGAGCTGCCTGCTACAACAGCAGCGTGTGGGGAGCAGTGAGGGGTGCCTTGCTCAAGGGCACTTCAGCCGTGGCCCACTGGTCGGGGCTCGAACCGGCGACCCTCCGGTTACAAGTCCAGAGTGCTAACCAGTGGGCTCACGGCTGTGTGTGTGTGTGTGTGTGTGTGTGTGTGTGTGTGTGTGTGTGTGTGTGTGTGTGTGTGTGTGTGTGTGTGTGTGTGTGTGTGTGTGTGTGTGTGTGTGTGTGTGTGTGTGTGTGTGTGTGTGTGTGTGTGTGTGTGTGTGTGTGTGTGTGTCAGTGTGTGGTAGTATGCATGACCTTGAGCTATATGAGTGAGTATGTGCAGGAGTATTATATTATGCATCACCTTTGACTTTGAGCTACTTTACATGAGTGTGTGTGCTGCTGTATCTATGACCCTTAACCTTGAGCTGTGTGTGTGTGGTAGTATGCAATACACCCTTGACTTTGAGCCATGGGAGTGTCTCTATGCTGTAGTAAGTATTGAACACTTGACCTTGAGACCAGATTGCTTACAGCAAGACTCTATTAGGCTATTAGTCTATTAGGCTATTTATATACACACTGTGTCTGTAGACTTTGAAGGTTTACTACTGTATGTGTGCATGTGCGTGCACACATGTGTGACTTTGTGTGTGTGTGTGTGAGAGGAAGGGTGTTGTTATTGTGTTTAGTATCCACATCTAGTCCCCCTGCCACCTTCCGCTCAGAGGTGGGAGTTTATTTGGGACTGTGTGTGTGTGTGTGTGAGGAAGGGTGTCATTATTGTTTTTAGTATCTACATCTAGTCCCCCTGCCACCTTCCGCTCAGAGGTGGGAGTTTATTTGGGACTGTGTGTGTGTGTGTGTGTGTGTGTGTGTGTGTGTGTGTGTGTGTGAGGAAGGGTGTTATTATGTTTAGTATCCACATCTAGTCCCCCTGCCACCTTCCGCTCAGAGGTGGGGGTTTATTTGGGACTTTGTGTGTGTGTGTGTGTGTGAGTGTGTGTGTCTGTGTGTGTGTGTGTGTGAGGAAGGGTCTTGTTATTGTGTTTAGTATCCACATCTAGTCCCCCCGCCACCTCAGAAGTGGGGGTTTATTTGGGACTGTGTGTGTGTGTGTGTGTGTGTGTGTAAGGAAGGGTGTTGTTATTGTGTTTAGTATCCACATCTAGTCCCCCCGCCACCTCAGAGGTGGGGGTTTATTTAGGACTGTGTATGTGTGTGTGTGTGTGTGTGTGTGTGTGTGTGTGTCCGCTCAGAGGTGGGGGTTTATTTGAGACTGTGTGTGTGTGTGTGTGTGTGTGTGTGTGTGTGTGTGTGTGTGTGTGTGTGTGTGTCCGCTCAGAGGTGGGGGTTTATTTGGGCACACAGTTTCATGTTACTCTTTTATCCAGGTCAACTCAGCCGCAGAAACCTGCTCCTAGCTGGAGGTAGCTGTCGCTCTGGGCAAAATTAGATTACAGAAGTGTGTGTGTGTGTGTGTGTGTGTCGGCCTGGTGAAGTTACATTAGATCAGAGCAGTGCAGCAGAGCAATGTTAGATCAGTCTCTTGTGAGGCTTTTATTGTGAAAGCAGAAAATAGTCCCCATGGTGTTTGTTATTGTAATAGAGTGTGGAGGCATCACGTGTGGTCACTGTTGTCACGTTAGTGTGGGCAACTCCTAGCTCCTCCCTGGCTGCTGTGGCTAGTGGCTGTGTAAGCCGGTGACAGGCGCTAATGATGCCATGAGGTCGCTGCAGAGCAGGACTGTGTGTGTGTGTGCGCCTGTGTGTGTGTGTGTGTGTGTCTGTGTGTGCGTGCGTGCGTGCGTGCGTGTGTGCGTGCGTGCGTCTGTGTGTGTGTCTGTGTGTGCGTGCGTGCGTGCGTTTGTGCGTGCGTGTGTGTGTGTGCATGTGCGTCTGTCTGTGCATCTGTGTGTGTGTGTGTGCGTAACAGAGAGAGAGATGGGAGTGTGGCCGACTGGTGCCCAGTCTCCAGTGATGCAGCACAGCTGTGTCGCCATGGCGACCACCCCACGCCATCTTGTGCACTGGATACGACCCGGTGATTGCGCCCCTTCTCTGTCCTGCCCTGTTACCACGGTGACAAAGCCTGGGAGTGTCCAATGCGCGGGTGCTCGCGCCACAAAGCCCTCAGTGTGACGACCGGCTGTGAAATGGACACTGGGACCAAACGCTCTCTCAATAGGAGCGGCGCTGCTTATTGTACCTCCTCGTACAATACGCCTTTTCTCCACTGCCCAGCTCCACTATGGGTGCTCTCTGTGTGTGTGTGGGTTGTATTTCTGCTGTGTGTGTAAATGTGTATGTGTGT
>NC_055960.1:34630315-34632815 GCF_018492685.1 Alosa sapidissima
TCAGTGTAAAGATGGTTCTCTGTTGGTTGCAGTCCGAACTAGATCAGTGTAAAGATGGTTCTCTGTGTGTTGCAGTCCGAACTAGATCAGTGTAAAGATGGTTCTCTGTTGGTTGCAGTCCGAACTAGATCAGTGTAAAGATGGTTCTCTGTGTGTTGCAGTCCGAACTAGATCAGTGTAAAGATGGTTCTCTGTTGGTTGCAGTCCGAACTAGATCAGTGTAAAGATGGTTCTCTGTGTGTTGCAGTCCGAACTAGATCAGTGTAAAGATGGTTCTCTGTGTGTGTTACAGTCTGCACTAGATCGATCTATGTGGTGTCCTGATATGCCCATAGGTGGCGCTCCACCCTGATGCGTGTAGGTGTCCTGATATGCCCATAGGTGGCGCTCCACCCTGATGCATGTAGGTGTCCTGATATGCCCATAGGTTGGGACACCTCTGATACCTGATCCTGGGTATGCACACACTCACACACACACACACATGTGCGCGCACACACACACACACACATGTGCGCGCAACACACACACACACACACACACACACACACACACACACACACACACACATGCACACACAAACACACACACACACATGCACACACAAACACTCACACACACACACACACACACACACACACACACACATGCGCGCGCACACACACACACACACACACACACACACACATGCACACACAAACACACACACACACATGCACACACAAACACACACACACACACACACACACATGCACACACACACACACACACACACATACGCAAACACACACACACTCACATACGCACACACACACACACACAGGCTGCCAAGCAAAGGTTCAGACTAGACTTCTGTAATTTCAGATCTCACTGCATCTCAATCGGGAAGAGACACACCCACACATTTCTGTAAACGATCAGTTGGAGACTCATGCATTTCTGTAAAAGATCTGTTTGACACACAGTAAAGTATTTTTGTGTTTGAAGTGTAAAAGATCTGTTTGACACACTTAGACATTGCTGATAGGTGCGTAAAATATCTGGCTGACACAGTTACATATCAGCGTAAATAATCTGAATGTCACCATAATAAATTTGTGACTAGCATAAAATATCTGTGTCATAGAGACACCTATATCTGTAATCATCATTAATCAAGTGTTAGTAATTCTGTGTTTGAAATGTAAAAGATCTGTGTCATAGTAACATATCTCTCTGTTTGAAGTGTGAAAGATGTGGGTGTAACACAGTCAGATATGTGTGAAACCCACTTCTGTATTTTATTGGTTGAAGGGTGAGCTACATGGCAATCTCAGACTCAGATGCATGTGTGCGCTATATGGCTAAAAACAATATTGAAAATGAAACAAAACAAAACATGTTGGTCATGTTAAGCGGAGTAACGGTGAGTTTGGCCATGGCGGTGGTCTAATGACCAGTTGGGGCCTCTCATTAGTCAGATTAAGAGTCTAGCCAGTGCTGACACGCGGCCGCTGGGTGGATTACGGCCAATCCCAGCGCTTGTGTTTACCTTCCCATTAAATCCTGGATGATGAGGGAGGCCTGAGCTGAAGTACACACACACACACACACACACACACACACACACACACACACACACACACACACACACACACACACACACTACTATTATTACTACTTACACACACTCACACATGCATATGCACACACAATCACACACACTACTACTATTACACACACACACATGCACTCTCACACACACACACACTACACACAGACACATACACACATACACACACACCACACACACAATACGCACACACACGCATACGCACACACACACACACTACTACTACTACTGCTGCTACTAGTACACACATACATGCTCACACACTACACAATCACACACACACACACACAATACGCACACACACACACACTACACACACACACACACACACACACACTACACACACACACACACACACATACACACACTACACACACTACACACACTACACACACATACACACACTACACACACTACACACACTACACTACACACACACACACACACACACACACACACAATACGCACACACACACACACACTACACACACACACACACACACACACACACACACACACACACACACACAGGCTCAGAGTGGAAGTGAAATGCCTTTTCTTTCTTTTCTTCTGCGTACTATAATCCCAGTGATTGTTTTTCCTCCAGGAATGTGACTATTCTGGCCATGCCAAAGCCAGGCCGGCTAATCCAGCGGCCCTTTGACTTTGATGAAAGCCAGTTACTTAACTTCGCATTTCAGCACACTGCTCTTTGTTCCTCAATACGGTTCCCCATCTCAGAGTGCAGTGTTAACAGGGGTGGCGTGCTTAGCAAAGTCACATCATGATTGTGAAACAATCATGTAATATGTTTGGTTTTTGACTACCGAATTCTATTTTTAGCATGGTTGATAGCACATGACTGATAATATATATTCAGATGATGTG
>NC_055960.1:34647815-34652815 GCF_018492685.1 Alosa sapidissima
GCCTCCCCTTTGTCAGATCCATAAGATTCTCGTCCTTGAAGGGAAACTGCCAGGCCGTTCTCTGTGTCTCTGTTATTGAAGCGTCTTTATTGTCACACACCTTCAGATGACCATCACACACACACACACACAGCATCAGGGCCACCGTGTGTGTGCCATCCCAAACAAAGGTAGTCCCTGGCTTCCCTCGGTGCCAGTTGGTTAAGTTTGTGCAGGGAAGATGGCCATCACACACACACACACACACACACACACACACACACACACACACACACACACAGAGGGAAGATGGCCATCACACACACACACACACAGGGAAGATGGCCGGGCGGTCACTGCTACGTGAGCTCAGAACACACGCGTAGCATTTTAAAGAAGTGTGCTTCCTGTTCCCTGTTCCCAAGGTACTGTGGGACAGACAGCTGGCATTCAACGACACCCTTAGGCCATGCCGTCCTCTTCAGGTGTGATCACACACACACACACACACACACACACACGTACACACACATACACACGCGTACAAACACTTACACACACACCGCCAAAACTAGGTCCACACCACAGGAAGCCTAACTGCCAAACTGTGTGTTTTAGGATGGTTATTGTTTGTGTAATGTAGCCCAAAGAGGAGTCTGATGGTAAGCATTAGTAACCATGGCAACCATTTTGTTTGATGGGTCGGCAGGTTGACCGTGGCACTGGTAGAGAAGGCCATCGCTGGGAGGAGTAGAGAAAGGAGTTAGGAAGCACATACTGCCACAGCCAATCACACACTCCCAGCCCCGTCTCTGATTGGCTGTGGCATGGTGGGCGGGGGGGGGGGGACCGCCTCTGGTCCGCTTGGCCAATCACAGCCCACATGAGCCCCAGTGTGTGTAGCAGGAAGTACAGAGCCAGCAGATGAATTGGCTCTGACTCTTCAACTGTACAAAGAGAAAGAGAAAAGGTTGATGTATGAAAACTGTTTGTTTGTTTGTTGACTTTATTTTTGTTTTTGATTTTTTTCCCTCTCTCCCAAAGCACTGGAAAAAATATAGATCATTTTTTTGCCTTTATACAATATTTTCTGAAGTGCATTTTTATGCAGATGTGAAATCCCTCAAAGCCACTTATATGTATTTTATTTGTGTTGTCCTTTTTTTATTTTATTTTATTCTTCATAAATTACCTTTTCTATCTTTAATGCAGAGCCATTTAAATATGAAAATATTTAAACCACTTGCATTTTGGAATATGGCAAGTGGAGAGCCATATTACCTATATATTTTTTTCTTTGTGTAAAATAAATCGTTTTAATATTCACCAGGCTTTTTAGAGATTAAAAAAAAACATGTATGATGCATTTTTATATTGATTTGATTTCTGTTTTTTAAGGAATAAGTGTATAAGGAAGCAGGAAAAGGAAGCAATTTGAGTGATGATTCTTTTCATTTGACCTGGGTTTCAATTGTGCTTTGTGAATGTGAAGTCTCTACTGTACATCGGGGGTGTGAAAACTCCAGCATTGTGATCTTTATGGTGCGTTGAAGTCTGCTTGTGTTGAAGGAAACCTTTATGCCACCTCTCCCAGAGCATCCCATGAGCAGCAAGGACTTCTGGGTAATCCCCACACTGCCATGGCTCTCTGGACTTTTTCTCTTTTTTTTTTTATAAATCCAAAAAGTCAGCCATCGTCCACTCCAACCAGCCTGTGTGCGCCTGGCCCACTGCAGCGGATCTTTGACTTGGTACTGTAGAGGAGAACACTGACCTCAGCCTGACCTTTGACCCCAGACTCAGAGGACATGAGATGCGTGCATCTGGCACCAACAAGACTGCAAGAGCTCAACTCCAGGAATGACAAGATTTGCCTTAAAAACACACTGCCTCTCCTCCCTTCCTCTCCTCTCCTCCTCTCTCCTTTCCACTCTTCTCCCCTCTCTTCTCCTCTCTTGAATTTCCCCTTGGGGATCAAGTATCTATCTATCTATCTATCTATCTATCTATCTATCTATCTATCTATCTATCTATCTCTCTCTTCTCTTCTCCTCTCCTCTCTTTTCCTCTCTTCTCCTCCCCTCTCTCCTCTCCTCCCCTCTCCTCTCCTCCCCTCTCTCCTCTCCTCCCCTCTCTTCTCCTCTCCTCTCTTTTCCTCTCTTCTCCTCCCCTCTCTCCTCTCCTCTCCTCTCCTCTCCTCCCCTCTCTTCTCCTCCCCTCTCTCCTCTCCTCCCCTCTCTTCTCCTCTCCTCTCTTCTCCTCTCCTCCCCTCTCCTCTCCTCTCCTCCCATCTCTTCTCCTCTCCTCTCCTCTCCTCTCCTCCTCTCTCCTCTCCTCCCCTCTCTTCTCCTCTCTTGAATTTCCCCTTGGGGATCAAGTATCTATCTATCTATCTATCTATCTATCTATCTCTCTATCCTCTCTTCTCCTCTCCTCCTCTTTCTTCTCACCTCCTCTCCTTTCCATTTTCTCCCTTCTTTTCTCTGTTGGGGGGGGGGGGGGGGGGTCCCACGCTGGATGTACAAATATGCAGATCTGAGTGTGTGTGTGTACCACAGAGATGTTTGACCTTTGCCCCTGTGAAGGCCTGCGGGTGTCTCTCAGAGGGGGCGTCGGGTGACGCGCGCTGCGTCTGGCCCCGAGCTTCACTGGGATGTCTTGGATGTGAATGATTGACACCTCCTATTAAATGCCTTTGAGTTGATGGGAAGGCTGTCGTGTGGCTGTCTCTTTTGTCCTAATAAGGTTGAAACAGGGTAGACAGTGTCAAGGTGAGATGACGCAGGGCTTCACTGACATTAGTGAGTAAAGTAACACATCAGGTCAAAGATGGAGATGAAAGATGGGACATGAATATTATTATTATTATTATTATTATTATTATTATTATTATGACTGACGGTTCTGCAGTATAATCCTGAACTAAACAGTCAGTAGACTACACACAACCACTGGGGGCAACTGATGAAATATAGGCGCTCAGATAATTTGTGACATGATTGTTTAACCTTGATGTCTCAATATTTTAAAAACAAGTATGCTCTTATCATGACAAAATTAATTATTATCATGCATTAAAGACCAGCAATAAACAAGTTCACATATATCATTTAACAAAGCGTTCTGCCATTTCAACGAGCTTAAATGTTCTTTTGGACGTTAGTGTCAAGACTACTAGCAATCCAATTCGCTGTCTAGTTAACTATGATTCAGTGCGAGCACTTGACATACATTTGCCTTTACATGGTGTAGGCTATTACACGCGGCCTCCATGGTATATAGTTACCAGATGGGCACAAGGCATTTAAAACCTAAATACCTGGCTGCCAGGGCTAAATTAATCTTGTTTAATGCCTACCCGTGGAGTCTTGCGCGATTCGCAGGAGGCTGTCGCTTCATTACTCTTGCTAGAAGACTCCCATTCATTATCAAGTGACCAACTTTTTAAAAGCAGTGGTTTTTACACTTTTTAAAAAATCGAAACGTGATGGTGCGAGGTATTTCTGAAATAACTTAAACATCAATCAAACCTCACTCCTGCAGACTTGAGAGGAAAAAATGTGATGTACGGAGAAAAGGGAAGCACCGCTGTCACCATAAATGTCCACTAGGGGGAGCAAGAGGACCGTCCGAGAGTCGCGTTCGACTCTTTGTGGAGGTTCAACGAGGATCCTATCTCATTTATTTCCTGTAACAATTACAGAAATAGAACTGCAATGCAATTAACCTATTTTTAAATACCATTTTATTAGGGCAGTTTATCCCAGATAAAGTGGGGCTTAAAATAGGACAAGCGAGGAATAATTAGCATACAGTCATCTCAGAGACACGCACTCATCAGAATCTCGCCTCATGAGTGGACGGGCGCGGTGCGCATTTTCTCATCAGTATAAAGCGATCATTTTAAAACAGTAATCTTAAAGAGAAAGGGACGGGAGGGGAGAGCAGGGGGATTATGGAGATGAACAGTTTATGCCTGATTGTTTGTGCCACCGACCCACAGCTTGTTCTTCTTGCATGTCTCAGTAATGCACATGCAAAAAAGGCCCAATTAGCAAAAGTGACAAGCAAGAATCAATAAAATGTCTGGTATGTTTCTCAACACAAGCCAACCTAATTATGATTCCTAATGAACTCATAATGAACGTACAAACTTTGATCAGGAATCAGTGAAGAGAAACCAGGGAGTGACAAAGAAAAGAATCAGAAAATGAGAATTCAAGACGCATTTGTCAGCAGAGCAAGTTTTTTTAAATGTAATCATTTTATTTTAAAGCTCCTTTGTGTTTTGGAATAGAGACTGCCAGGTCCCATGAACACTTTAAGCTCCTTTGATGAGTTTAATCTCCCTCTCTCTCTCCTCTCTCTCTGTCTGTGCCTGTATGTGTGTGTGTGTGAGAGAGAGAGACATGTAGAGGTTTCTAGGCCCACTGTCAGCCAGTACATTTCATATGAGCTGCGGCGGGCTTCCCAGCGGCCCTGAGCGACTGAGGTTTGGAGCTGAATATCTCTCCTGTCTGTCCAAAGAGAACACTGTGTGGTCTATTTCTCATCTGTCAGGAAAGCTCTCCCTTATGCATACAGGTCCATATGCGTCAGACCTCTGAGGGCACTTCTGCTTATTATGACACCTACAATCACACACACACACTCATGCACACTCACACATGTATACACGTAACACACACACACACACATGCACACTCACACATGTATACACACACACACAAACTCATGCACACTCATGTGTGTCCGCACACAAGCACAGGGACATACACACACGCACACTCACACATGTATGTTTCCGCACACAAGCACGCACACACAAACACACACACACACACACACACACATGTATGCACATACACAAGCAGAAGGGCACATGCACACACACACACATGCACACGCACACACATGCGTGAACACACTCAATCTTTAGCAACTGCCAGTGTTAGACTCTCAAACCACAAATGGTCATCTGAAGGTAGGTTATCCATGGTCTTTTTCCCTTGTTAGCGCCA
>NC_055960.1:34660315-34662815 GCF_018492685.1 Alosa sapidissima
ATAATGTGTAGCATATTCCTACTGTACAGATTACAATTTACATTGCAAAATTGATGTACACTTTGATCTAAATAAAATGGAAAAACATTAAAAAAAATGGTAAAAAGATGGTAAGATGGTAAAATGAAATGTTCAAATTTAATAGCCATACCAGGCACCAAAGAGATAAGTATAAGTATACATACCAGGCACCAAAGAGATGAAGGCCAATCCAGGGAGAGAAAGAGAATTTAACCTGCGGCTATAATGATAGAAAGAAGGGTGCGTGGGGGTGGGGGAGGTGGGTAGAGCGACTCGATTTATTCAATTGGCGCTTGACCCCAGAGGTTAAGACTGGCCGAGTTAAGAATAGAAAAAATGTGGCCGTCTCGAGGACGAGCCTCGGTCCTTGTCCCTCTCAGTGGCTTTGCAGACAGACGGCCATTCCAAAGCGGAACCCTGGCTCATAAACACCCCGCAGGTCGCAGTCTCTTTCTCCTCACAGTCTCTTTCTCCTGCTGACGAGGACCACAGCAGTGTCAAAATCTGCACAGAGTCACAGAGAGAGCTGTGAATGACCGGAGGAAGAGGAATCGTCTGCTTTCATCGGCAGAACAGGCCCTTTATTTAGGAGGGCCTTGATGTTAATAACAAATAGACAACAAATAGTTTCAAATGATCCAGAGAATTTTCTATTTAAACCAAAACTGAAAAAGTAGCTGTGGATTGGAAACAAGCAATAACATGAACACCAATGAAAACATCTTTGAAACTGACAGGTGTTATAGTAAAACAGCTGGGTATCTAACAGAAGTACGGTTTCTCTGCATCTTATAGATTATACATCGTTAGATTATATATTTCATATTCATTCTCTTTGTTCCTCTTTATAGATAGTTAGATTATGTACAGTATTTCATATTCATTCTCTTTGTTCCACTTTATAGATGGTTAGATTATATATTTCATATTTCTCTCTTTCTACTCTTCTCGTCTACTGTTCATTCTCTTTCTTCTTTTTCGCTCTGGGAGCGGGGAATTAACACGGCCCCTGTGTCTTCCCGTCAGACACACACACACACACACACACACACACACACACCCCTGTGTCTAACCATCTCTCTCCCTGAGCACTCCTCTCATTTCAGCCAGCGCCAGTCAGGGGAACAGATTAAATAATCCACGCTGGCACCATATAATCCCTGGTCTCTATGAGATCCCCAGGCCCAGAAAACCAACCCGTCCTCCGACTCTTACCCCCCCCACACCGTCTCTGGCCTCAGCGATTGGTCCCCTTGTGGAGACCTCTGCCTCTGGAGTTGTCTCCAGTGTGCCCTGTCCTGCCCAGCGTGGCGCGGCCTACGCCCAACCCTCAGGGAGGTCTGGATGGAGGAGAGAGGAGGTGCCAGAGGACTAAGTCCTATAAGTCAAATGTAAAATTCCATGACTTTTTTCCTGACTTTCCCTGACAAAAAAATAAATAATTCCATGACCTACAATATAATGCAGTGGTTCTTAAACTTTTTTTCTGACGACCCCCCAAAAAACATGGGCCAAGTCTCGTGATCCCCTTCTCTCTAACCGGCAGAATTTGGTTTTGAAATGTTATGAGATGGGCGTTGGAAGCAAAGGCAGAAAATGTCTTCTCTCATAGGTATAGGCTATGTCAACATCAAAGCCATTATGTCAATGGTAGCCTTTGACTAAACACCTTTACAAAAATGTCTTTAATGCAAATCATTTTGTGACCCCTCCAATATTTTAGGCTATAGATAATATAATAGATTAAATTGTACAATATACTGACCAAAGATTTCAGAGCAGCCACATGAGATGAATAGGCATTGAATAAGCAAAGTTGGGCTACTCAAGCAAGCAGTAAAGCTAATAACCAGATATAATCTTGTGTGGAAATATATTTAATGTATTTTGGCAAGTAGATTTAACAACAAAATTCTCTGATATTCCATGACTTTTCCTCAACAATGATGAAATTCCCTGACTTTCCATGTCTGGAATAGACTTTCCAAAATTCAATGATATTCCAGAAATTCCATGACCCGTAGGAACCCTGTCTCTCTGTATCTCTCTCTCTCTCTCCATCTCTCTCTCTCGGAGTCGAGTTTGTACTTTCCTCAATAATCACAGAAAGTTTCTCCTGGTTGAGCCGGTGTGCGCAGGAGATAAAGCCGGCGAAGAGATCTTAACACGGCAGTGAGCTGCGAAAGCCTACTCTCTCTCGCTCTCGCTCACTCTCCTCGTCTCCGACGCTATTATTAAACCCCCAGAAAAGAGCCGCGCCGAGCGAGCGTGTCGGAGAAGAGGAGGAGGAGGGGGAGGGAGAGAGGGGGAGAAGAGATGCCAGAAGAAGAAGAAGAAGAAACAAGTTAGCCTGTAAATGCGATGGAACCTGCTCACAATTAGAGAGAGATTTCCAAAAAGGTCAATGAATTCAGATAATATCCTTAGAGGGAGGGAATTTAATACCCTTTTTTGGCAGAATTAATTAATTATAATATTA
>NC_055960.1:34670315-34692815 GCF_018492685.1 Alosa sapidissima
CAACATGTCATATATTTTAATTTGGGGCCAAAAATAGCTGTGAGGATATTATGCACTCGCTCTAGTCCTCTTTGTGATCGTTTGATGGGAAGGAAGTTCACTGTGTGACCTTGGGTTTCTCTTATTGGAATTAAAACTATTGCTGGCGTACAGGGAGAGGCTTTGTTGGAGATGCCCCGAGAAAGCAGCTTGTTGTTGCCTTGGCATGGGCAGCTCCAGTTTGCGGCATTCGTGGTATTGTTGTGTTTCCCCTAGAGAATTGATTATCTCATTTTCATACACTTGGGGATAAATAGGCAAGAAATCAAAAAACAAAATCAAAACAATTCGTAAATCTAAGGACTTAAAACTGTAATACCCAGCAGTCATTCCATCCTCCTTCTCTTTCTCTCTCTCTCTTTTTCACGCACAAACACACACTCATACAGTACACCCATGTGTATACAGTAACACATACACACACAGAGACATACACACACCCTGCCTGTCCTGCTCTTGTTGACGAAGGGGAGCGATGAAAGGAAGTGTGTGTGTGTGTGTGTGTGTGTGTGTGTGTGTGTGTGTGTGTGTGTGTGGGTGCGGCTCGAGTGGCGGAGGATGAGTCTCCCACAGGTGCAGATCTGAGACTGAAGACCAAAAGTCCGTCTTTGATCTGGTGCGCCAGTAATTAACTTCTCCTGCTTTGTTTACTGCCTTTGACAAAAGCTGCTTAAGGGGCTAATTAATTGTAAGAGCTCGGCACAATGCTTAATTAGCTGCCATGTGTCGTCAGTGATGTACCTTGGCATTTTGCAGATTCTGTAGAACATTTCATTTCCCCACGCACACACACACACACACACATACACACACACACACACACTGGGTGTTTGGTGCCGTGGTGGTTTTCCAGAGCCTCGCTGTGACATTTGAGCGTTAGGACCCTGGGGAGGGCCAGGGACCGGTCCTCGCAGACCTGCTGAGAGGCCTAGGAGAGCAGAGAACTGCTGGGGGGGGGGGGGGGCGTTCCGTTTACTGGGGGGGGGGGTGTTCCGTTTACTGGGGGGGGGGACGTTCCGTCTACTGGGTGCCATTCCCATTGTCCTTGTATACCAGGTATAGGAGAGGTGCCATTGTCCTTGTATACCAGGTATAGGGCTTATTCGCAAACACCGCTGCGGCCATATTGTTGATATGACATTCCAGTTCTATACTAGGCTATTCTATGTGACAATCGCCTGTAGCGCATAGATTTGAGTTGAGCAGAGCACAGTAACGGCTTAATCTCGTCAATATAAGTAGATAAACATATGGACCCATATCTAATAGACTCAATAGTATTAAGTAAAGATCCGTCATTATTGTCAGCTGTAGCAATTACCCTGGTATTTGTCTTGTTCATACATCGGCACACGTCGCCGCTGAAGGGGACAAGGCTTTCAAGTCGCCTGAGTCAAAGTCGGGGAACTTATATTTGTTCCACCAACGACATCTTCTAACATTGCCATGATCGCAGAGAATAAAGTTGCATCTCATTGGACTGCAATTGTATCTTGCGTTTGCCTGTTTGTCACAACCTGCAGCCAATGACTTTGCTAAAGTAGTTTAAAGTGGGTTAGCCAGTGATCGTTTTTGTCTGATAACTTCTACAGGAGGATCTATGATGCAACTACATGATCTGGAGGCAGAAAGGGCTAACATATTTCTCTGTAACATTTCCAAAATCCAAGTGAACAAAACACTATACAAATCATAAGTAGGCCTACCTACTGGTATCTTTCTCCGCTGAGTTTGTTCCTACTATTTGCCACTTGCCGTGCCACGAAGACGAGCTGATAAGGCCGCATCATGAATAAATATATAGCCTATAGGCTACTGTAAACGTTGGCTAACATTGCCTACCTAGCAATGCTATCTATGCAAATGCAATATGTCCAAAGGTAATCTATGGTAGACGACTACATCAGGCTACTGCTGATGTCTCCGCATTGCATGGGGCAGCTGTTTGCACTGTCTAAAACTTATTTAACTTAAGCCTACAGAGGACAATATAGTTTTAATAATACAAATATAATAATGGCGATGGATGTGAGGAGTTGGCTGTAAGTTTAGTCTAGGCTATTTATCCTATGTAGCCACAAATCCCTCCTGCGCTGACTATTTCTCAGTAGTCTCATTCTCTTCTCGTTTTCTGACCATAGCTTTCAACATTGAGCATTGAAAATATGGAAGATTTTCCAGGTTACTCACCCAAAATACAGGAAAATGTCAACATTCGTCTTTCTGTTGCTATCCCCCTGCTGGGAGCAAGAATTCATAGGCCTACTACAAAACTGCTGCACTAATTAAACGAGGTGTGAAGCTAGGTCTAATGAGACTTTGCTTGAAAGATTGGCGTCAAATCGTGCTCTCTCCCACACTGTTCAGATCACTCTAAGGTCGCCTTCAGGCAAGAAAAACGATGCTTTAAAAACATATTTTCGCTGCAAGGGCAGGGGTACATGACAACAGTACAGAAACGGCCAAGTCCGATGGGGCTAATGTTATGAAAGTAATAAAATATGGGATATTTTACGGGAAAATATTAAAACAGGAAGACAGCTGGAAAAAAGTTGACAGGAATGTTTCTGACTCTAGGGCTCTTTGCTGTTGTTAGAACGGCCTGTAGGCCTATTGCACCATCACATTAAATTTTGTACAAATAAATAAATAGCCTACAGCAATAATACCGGCGCTGTCGTGCTTGTCAATCGACGGCTGCATTAAATAGACCTACCTATGCATTTTCTATATCAACAAAATGGCCGCTGCGAACGTTATTACCTGATTATTACGTAGATCGAATATGCCTAATATGAGAGGTGCCATTGTCCTTGTATACCAGGTATATGAGAGATGCCATTGTCCTTGTATACCAGGTATATGAGAGATGCCATTGTCCTTGTATACCAGGTATATGAGGGGTGTCATTGTCCTTGTATACGTATATGAGAGATGCCATTGTCCTTGTATACCTATATGAGAGGTGCCATTGTCCTTGTATACCAGGTATATGAGAGATGCCATTGTCCTTGTATACCAGGTATATGAGGGGTGTCATTGTCCTTGTATACGTATATGAGAGGTGCCATTGTCCTTGTATACCAGGTATATGAGGGGTGTCATTGTCCTTGTATACGTATATGAGAGGTGCCATTGTCCTTGTATACCAGGTATATGAGAGGTGTCATTGTCCTTGTATACGTATATGAGAGATGCCATTGTCCTTGTATACCTATATGAGAGGTGCCATTGTCCTTGTATACCAGGTATATGAGAGATGCCATTGTCCTTGTATACCTATATGAGAGGTGCCATTGTCCTTGTATACGTATATGAGAGGTGCCATTGTCCTTGTATACCAGGTATATGAGAGGTGTCATTGTCCTTGTATACCTATATGAGAGGTGTCATTGTCCTTGTATACCAGGTATATGAGAGGTGTCATTGTCCTTGTATACCAGGTATCTGAGAGGTGCCATTGTCCTTGTATACCAGGTATATGAGAGATGCCATTGTCCTTGTATACCAGGTATATGAGAGGTGCCATTGTCCTTGTATACGTATATGAGAGGTGCCATTGTCCTTGTATACCAGGTATATGAGAGATGCCATTGTCCTTGTATACCAGGTATATGAGAGATGCCATAGAGATGTAGTTGCTACATCACAAAAACAGAATTTTGACCCACTGGCAGGAAAAACGGCGTTCTGAACAGTGGCCTGCCAGCCATCCACAGCCTAATATCAGTGGATCCCCCCAACACTTAACCCACTACCAAACACACCCCCCAACACTTAACCCACTACCAAAACATACTAATTTATTACCCGGCTCTTCACAAGGCAAGTAGAACGCTCCATTGGCTTGAATGGGATTTCCCAAAGTTCTACGGTAAAATATTTTCATGTAATTATCGCTGCAAACATATAATTACCGCTGTCAATGGCAACGGGTTTTGTACTTCTGATACGTCTTTCATATCACTACGCAAGGACTGGAACTTCATTCAAAAGTGAAAGCAGACGGTTGATCAGCTGTGTTCTAAAGAATGTTTGATTCAAGTTCAGCGTGTCTTGTTGCGAACTATTTGTGTCTCAGCAAATGCCACGATGAACGGTAACAAATAGCCTAGGCTGTGTAGGCTAAAGAGTCATATCGTGGGGAGTTTATTGTTTCATTTTGGCAAGTAGCCGTATAATAAGCGGGATAATGTATAGAACGCCGGATTGGGAAAATAAGTCCCTTCAGGGCGGAACAACCTCCGCTGTGCATCGGGGTCCGGTTCGCCCTGTCGGGACTTATTTTCCCAATAATGACCGACGTTCTATACATTATCCCTTACGTATGAAGAATCAATTAATTTAGATAAATATACATGTGATTCACAAAATCTGACTTTACCTCATCAGCGGACAGAGAAATGCAAAAGCATTGTGTGCTCCCAATGCATTTAGCTGTCAAAAGCATGCATTTCTAGTATGTATTTATGGTAGTATGTGTATGTAAAATGCTCCAACAGTATTTAATAGTTTCTATTTGGATGAGTTTGCCACATTTTGCGACTTTGAAAAAAAAAACTCTATAATTAACTCTGTAATCGATAATTAACTTTTTCAAGTTGTCAGGTTTAACACAGCAACCACACACATTATTCATTACTGAACAAACCAAAAAGTGGACACTATTATACTTTTTAGTAGCCTAGTTGTTTTATTTTGCTTTAGTTATAGTTATTTTGCTGTAGTCCTATTAGTTGTATTGACTGGTTGTGCCCATAACAAACGTCGCTGGTTGTGTTGGCTCATGCTTGCGCTGACTCGTAATGTGGAGCTAGTAGGCTATCCTCGGAGTGGAGAGGTGGGATGTTGGTTAACATCTGTTGATATTGAGGAAGGCCTTTTTGGTCCCAAAGTGCATGAAACATGTGAGTTCAAAATCCCCCGGGTGAACTATTAGTCCTACATCTCCGTTTTATATTTGCCTACTACACCTTCTCAGACGAAGCACTGGTCAATTTAGATGCCTGAAAAATATTTTGGCTAGGCTTACTAACGAGCAGTTTAATTCAAACTAGCCTAGTATTCCATAAGTGCTTTCAGTGCAAATATTCAACCTAGCTAATGTTTTCAGTCTACTGATTTAGGCTAAGATAGCCCAGGCTGTGTTTGTAGAGCTGCAATAAATGAACTCAACTGACAACAGGTAGGCTAAATCCATGATTCCATCATTGAGGCTCTCTATGAAAACAACCTTTTGTCTTTCCGAAGTTTATTTTTGTATTCTGGGGTACAGTAGCCTAATTGCCTAATGTCTTAACAATAACGTTTTTCCTACTGGTTTGTCTTTTAAACTCCAGTTAAAACACTGGCACCGCTCTAGTACTGGCTTACGACGTCAACCGCTAGTCTACATCTCAATTAGTCCTTGAGAGAGCTGCGGTGCTATCAGTATAGAGAGAGAGAGAGACAGAGAGAGAGAGAGAGAGAGAGAGAGAGAGAGAGAGAGAGACAGAGAGAGAGAGACAGAGAGAGAGAGAGAGAGAGACAGAGAGAGAGAGAGAGAGAGAGAGAGACACCCATTACTTCATTGTGATAAATTCACAAAAGAAAGAGCTGAATTCTTTCTAAAACTTTCAAAAGATATACCCTATTTTGACTCATTGAGCGGTGCAGATCAAATGATTATAATACTGGGAGAGGGGCAAACAGCACCTCCGGCTGCCCAGTTTGCCAAAGCCTGCCGTGGTGCGAGGGACAGAGTGTAGATCTACTGGATCTCCATCCTATTTGTATCCATGCTTGTCTGTTTCTAACCAGCACCGTTGTTTATTATTGTCTGCTGGTTGTTATTGTTGTTGTTTTTTCCACTGCCATTATTTTCACTGTCACTACTGTTATTATCACAATAACTATGTTATTATTTTTATACAGCACTGCTTTAGCAACACTGTAAAAGAACATTCATGCTAATAAAGCCAATTGAACACACACACACACACACACAGCCTCATACTCAAGTATACCAATTACACACACTGGACAAGTGACAAAGCCAGCCATAGTTCATCCCAGTATGAGAGAGACATTTCATGATCGTTAAAGAGGCCTGTCACGTCCTGTAGCCGGGTTAGATTTGTGGAGGTGTTGTTGGTTGCAGTGCGTATGTGTGTGTCTGTGTGTGTGTGTGTGTGTTAGTGTTTATGAGCTGTAATAGGTCATTATAGGAGAGGTATTTTCTAGTGATTTACACCCCCAAATGAGAATGCCAAACTACAGATTTATTTACATGCAAATGTCAGGCTTCTCCATGGAGACAGGCAGGAGGAAGGGAGAGACAATAAGAACATAAAACTGATCTGGTAATTAATATTCCCGCCTCTCCTCACGACCCTCTTTATCCCTGAGACGGAGACTTCTTCCCGGAGAGAACGTCACACTCATCCACGGAAGGGCCCGGAAGGAAGGAAGACTCTGGGATGGATGAGGGCCAATTATGCCTGCAGGACACGATGCGGCTCCCCCATCTCTCTTCCCAGCATGCATCTGGCCCCGTGCCCTGCCCCGTGGAGGCTGCCTATTGTGAACGCCACAGTCGCTTCTTCCAGTACCCACACACACACACACACACCGTCCAGCAGGGAGGCTAGTGTACCATTAGACCAAACGGGCCTAAACACTGGGGCACCAATGCCGTGTCATACTGCCGTGGACTGTGGCTGGTCTGCTCTTTTATAATAATAATAATAATAATAATGATAATAATAATTATATAAATATTTATTTACTTATGTATTTATTCATTTTATTTGTTAGGGACCATTTTTTACATACATGTTGCCATTTGATGTATTGTACCAGAGTTATCCTGGTATAATAATAATAATATACAATAGTAATAGTAATAATAATAATAATAATAATAATAATAAGTTTAATTTTGATAGTGCCTTTCACAAATCCAGTGTCACTTACAATGCACACAAGAGACAAAGAAAACAAAGACAAGCAAAACACATCATCACATTCTGATGGAGAAGAGAAGAAGCAGATGGGCTCCCCCTATTAAGTCAGGTTCTGCTCAAGGTTTCTTCCTGGAATATGGGAGTTTTTCCTTGCCACAGTTGCCATATGGCGTGCTTGTGGGGGGTAAAGGGTTAAGGCTGCCAGTCTTAAATGTCTGTGTATAAAGTCAAATAATTGCGACATATGCTAAGAACAAGCTAAGGCTGGCTGCTTGGAGTCCGCATCAACGGGGCCTAAGCATTTGTTAGCCTAGGCATTTGTCAGCAAAGCCTTTATATATCCATAGTAGTATAATAGTATTTCTGATATGGTGCTGATTGGATCATAAACGGCCACAGCAACAAAGGGGAATGACTGACTCTTCTCTAATAACTGTGTTACACGTTATTTTCTATATTTCTGATATGTTGCTGATTGGATCATAAACTACCACAGCAATGAAGAAAAGTGAAAGTGATTGATAATGACTGACTGACTATTATTGTGTTACATGCTCCAAATGTAAAGCACTTTGAGCTGCATTCTATGTATAAAAGGGGCTATACAAATAAAGCTTATTATTATTATTATTATTATTATTATTATTATTATTAAGTCAGATGTGGAGGGACGCGCAGCTGCAGAGAGATGGAGGGAGAGAATTCCAGAAGGCCCTGCTCCCCAGGGGATTGCAAAAGGGATTACGATAATCAATGAGTTTAGTGCAGGGCTTAAGGAGCTATTAGCAGACAGTGTTCCAGAAGCAGGGAAACAAATTAGATTATAATTTAAATGTTATAATGTAGATACATTTGATTGATCTTCTCAAAAAAAAAAAATGCTCAGCTGTACTGGACACAGCTGGACACAGGGGGCACTGCTCAGCTGTACTGGACACAGGGGGCATTGCTCAGCTGTACTGCACTGTGCAGCTATCTGGCCCAGTAGGTTTGCAGAGACTGACAGCCACATTTGCGGCCACTTGAGGCGTAATTCTCTCTCAACGTGTGTAAAAACATGGCGTGGTGTGTGTGAACAGCCCACACTTTGGTAAAAACATGGCGTGGTATGTGTGAACAGCCCACACTTTGGTAAAAACATGGCGTGGTATGTGTGAACAGCCCACACTTTGGTAAAAACATGGCACTTTTCCGAGTCATATGAATTCATGGGAGGGTCAGGGGTAGAGTGGGAGTTTCCCGTAAAAAGATAAGAGGAGAAGCGTAACATGCGGCTAATTATCCTTAATCCAAGATGGCGGCGCGTACACACGCAGCGACCTCTCTCTGTCCTAACCGTACGGTGTTTTGTTCGTTTAAAAAGTGTTTGTCCGAAAGTTTTACGTGTTCGTCTCGTACTTACTTTTTTGTTTACTTGAATGTTATGTTTGTCTGTGGACTTAAATTGGTAAAATATGTCTTGTCTTCACCGTGGGATAGTGAGAAACGTAATTTCGATCTCTTTGTATGTCTGGAACATGTGAAGAAATTGACAATAAAGCTGACTTTGACTTTGACTTTGACTTTGATTATGTACGTACTGTACAAAAAGTAAAAAATGTTTGCCTTTTCAAAGCAGACGTAATCCAAATTGCAGTTAAATGTGTCAATAAGAATGTGTGACACATGATGACAATGTCATGTGTCATGACAGTGTCATGTCACTTTTATGTCGATACTGTCAAGTAAAGTGTTCTCTCTCAATGCATGTGTTCCCATGGAATCACTATCAGAACACAAAGGCCAGGCAGGTTCATTGTATTCCAATGATAACGTTTGAAGTGTGTGTTTACATCTGGTGATGTTTGTTCAGACAGTATGTCTAGACAGAGATCACATAAAAATGCTGTGTGGAAATAGGCTCCTAATCAAAGCTTCTTTCCAATCAGGAAGATGAAGGAGAAATCACATGTGCCTCTTTAGCCTCTGTCTGGACAGCGTGTTGAACTCTAGAATCGTTAAAGGTTCCAGGATGCGGTTTGGTTCTTTGTTTTAGTAGGTTTCCAAATAGTTTTTTTTTTGTTGTTTTTTTTGCTAAATTCTGGAATGACAAGCCGTCACATGTACCGAGTTTCCATGAGGAGAAATCGCAGCCCAGAGCGCCTGACCGACTGTCCGACCACTCGACAGCACGTCTGGAAGGACGCAGAGTCTGTCTAAGTGACTGAGGTTGGAACTGGAGAGGCCCGAGTGGACGTTCTTACCCAATCAAAAGGAAATCACCGAAAGGTTTGTTCCAAAGTAAATAGCCCCTGACCTTCAGCGCCAGTTAGCGTAATGTGTTTTCCCAAATGCTGAGTCGAAGCAGCATTAGAGGAGCTAATCCAGGGACAGGCCTCTAGTGGGACCGTGGCGGCCGTCACGCTCGCCGCTCTCCGAGCCTTTATGAAAATATGTCACTCTGAAGAGAAGATTCGATTTAGGAGACTCAGAGAAGACTGGGGACGGTTTAGGGAACTATTGTGCTTGTATAGTTTTGCAGCGGCGTCTGGGTGCTGGACTGGTATGTGAGCGGCCAGAGAACGCGTAGAGTTCCTCAGAGTGGAGAGTGTGTGTGTGAGTGTGTGTGTGTGAGTGTGAGTGTGTGTGTGTCCAGCTGGCTCGGTCTGTGTTTGTAGATCCAACAGGCCAACAATGTTCTGAACACTCATGAACACCCATCACTGGATGATAGAAAAAGAAGCCGGAATTCCAGAGGAATGTCAGCTGCTCCCTCGCCAGCCTCCCCAGCCTCGTCACACTCCAGACAGGCCCGGGGGTTTGGCGGAGTGATGTTTTCTCCTCCTGTTTGTCTTGACTCCCCTCCCCCACTTCTCCTCCTCCTACTCCTCCTCGTGTCCCTGTTAGGGCCATTACTGATTCCCATCTTTTCCATCAAATTCAATTATACATGGGAATAAAGTGAAGGCTTACAGGACAGACAGCTGCCCTTGAACAACAGTAACACAATTTGGCCCTGGAGTGGCCCTCGCAATAATCTATACTGGATAACAGCCAGAACAGGGCCACATCAGGGCCAGACTTGTGTTAGATCAGGGCTGGTTCTGTGCCAGTCATCTTCTCGAGACAGAAACCACACCTGATGGAGAGCTGCTAGGCCACCACTAGGAGTCCTGCGTTAAACCAACACAGAGGTAGGATTAGATGAGATCAGATGGAGTCATATCAATACTATTTTCTTCCACCAACTACATGGCTCATACAATTTCATTTAGCAATACCTATGATTTTATCATTTTAAGTGCTTAAATTATTTTACTCACTTAAAGAAGCCCTATGCAGGTCTGGTTATTCCTTCGCTGTTTCTGGGTTTTCACCTGATTTGGGCTCGCATTTTTCACGACATAGCTCCCCCTGCAGCTTCGGTAGCAAGTGACTGCTACGCTAAACTCCCACTAGATAGCGAGCTAGCTATCAAGAAACCAAGCTAAACACATACAGGGCTTACAATAAAACGGTCGAGCAAATACATTGTTCAAGAGACTATCAAACCACATTACAAAAACAAAGTTCACCCAAGGGTAGGCTACTTACAATTTCAACAGCAACAAAACCAAGTCGGAGTCCGTTTTGCAGTCTTCTTAGAAACTACAATCTGACTACATTTTCGAGACGGATTGGATACTTCCGCTGAGTCACATCCGGATTTGTTTGGGACGGGACCAGAAAGTTGCATATTTTTTTTTTATGCGGAGAAGCACTAGGGGGAGACGAAGCACCCACCAAACGACCCAAAAAGTGTTGTAGAACCATCAGAACGACTCTCAACCTGCATAATTTTAAGGTCATTTTTGCTAAAATTGTTGCATAGGGCTTCTTTAAATTACACATATTTAAAAAAATGTCAAGTCTCAATTAACAACAACAACAACAACAACACATTACATTTATATAGCGCTTTTCTCAATACTCAAAGCGCATCACATGGATGGGGGGACCTCACTAGTAACAGTTTGAGGTGGTATGACAAGCAAGAATCAGAATCAGAATTATGCAGACGAATCAGAATCAGAATCATGAAGGAGAATCAGAATTAGTTGCTGAATATTCAGCATCAATCTACACTTTTCAGACAAGGAAAAATTATACAACAAAGAGCGGAGAGAGAGAGAGAGAGAGAGAGAGAGAGAGAGAGAGAGAGAGAGAGTGTGTGTGTGTGTGTGCATGCACATGTGTGTATGTGCATGAAATGTGAAGAGAGTCCTCCAGGATGACAAGTCTTCTGAAGGTGGTGTGTGTGTGTGTGTGTATGTGTGTGTGGTGTGTGTGATGGGGGGTTCTGTCTGTGCTAGCGGATGGCTCTCCTCTCGTCTCCTCATCTCCTCCAGAGTGTCTGTGATTGGCAGAGATGTTAAGTGCCATTTGACACCTGAGCGAGGGAAAATTTGTGCGAGTAGGCGGTAATGAATTGGAGACGTCTACGCAATTAAAATCGCTGTTAATTTCTCCTGGGAGATGGAATCCTACCACAACCCCCATTTCCCACCCCCACCCCCTGCAGCAGAATGAATCATGGGATTGGAGGGCCGAGGGTTTTGAAGGGGGAGGGAGGACATGAGTCACGAGACAGATATGAAGAGGAAAAGGTTAGCCTAGCGTAGCGTAGCTGCCCATCACCAGTCTCCTGTAGAGGGAACAGGCTAGCCAAGCAGAACCGTCCCTCACCAGGGGGCTAAGAGGGCTAGCCTAGCAACCCATCATGAGGTTGTTGTGAAGTAGACAGGGCTAAGATAACCTAGCTGCCTGCCCTTCACTAGATGGTTGAGCTAGCCTAGTTGCCCAATGCCAGAATACTGTGAATGTTGCAGGGCTAGTCAAGACAAGCCATCTATTACCCATCTGTTGGGAAGTTGAGAGAGCTAGTCTAGTGAAGCTGCCCATCACTAGACAATTGTAGTAGGTGGAAGGGTAACTTTGCCTAGCCTAGCCTAGCAGCCCTTGGATGGGGATGGAGATCTGAGTGGTAAGTTGAAAGGCAAACACCCAACAGACAGGCTCTTAGATGTAAACTGACAGGCCAGCTCAGCGCTTCGCTGTTCGTCTCACTCGCTGACGACATTCAGAGCTTAATGACTTCATTCTCTTTCATATGCATCAGCCGTTTCCTTAATTTTCCATTCCAGAGCAACGACCCCCCACTCACACACACCCACACACCCCTCGTTGCTAGCTGTCTAGCTGTCTGTGTCCTGAATACACTGTAAAAAACACAATTTCTGTGGACAGCCCAGGCTCCAAAAACGGCAACAAAAACAACCTGGGCAAACCTAGCCCATAGCCTAAAAACATAACAAACTGTTCCAGCAAATCACAGACAAGATGCATGTTTAGGAGAGTTTCAATTGCACGGGAGCAGCACGGGAGGGAGGGGGAGGAAGTAGCGAGCTAGCTCTCTGTTTTGTTTGAAATTCAACAGAAGTGACGTTACCCAGCATCGCTTAGAACACCTTTAAATATAAAATATACTCAAATTAGACAACTCTGTGTGTGTGTGTGTGTGTGTGTGTGTGAGAGAGAGAGAGAGAGAATAACAGAACAAAACAACAACAACTGAAATTGTCTGGCACCTGACAGATTCCCTACAGAAATGAAGCTCAGGCTAACCCTAGAGAGATGAAGCTCAGGCTAACTCTAGAGAGATGAAGCTCAGGCTGACTAGTAGCCTCACTCCCACTTGTCCTCTTCAGTACCCTGGTCAGTCTCACAATTTATTTATTTATTTATTACTATTTTTTAATACGTCCTTTTATTGAACTGTCTTTTGCACAGCACTTTCAAATCTATTATATTTTATTCTATTCTATTATACCACGTCTGAGTGTTTATCTGTGCTAATAGGATATGAGTCACCACAAGCTGCATGTTCCGGGCAGGCAGGCAGGCGAGGTTTGGGGTCAAGGGTTCATGCTAAGGTGTTTTCCAGAAAAAAGCTCTGACTTCTCAGCAGTGTGGAAAAGTTGCGTTCAGAAAGACAGGAAGACTAGCTCACAATTCAGCTACATCTGTTGTGTAGTGCACTGCTCAGACAGACAGGAAGACTAGCTCACAATTCAGCTACGTCTGTTGTTTAAGTGCACTGCTCAGACAGACAGGAAGACTAGCTCACAATTCAGTTAGGTCTGTTGTGTAGTGCACTGCTCAGACAGACAGGAAGACTAGCTCACAATTCAGCTACGTCTGTTGTTTAAGTGCACTGCTCAGACAGACAGGAAGACTAGCTCACAATTCAGCTACGTCTGTTGTTTAAGTGCACCGCTCAGACAGACAGGAAGACTAGCTCACAATTCAGTTAGGTCTGTTGTTTAAGTGCACTGCTCAGACAGACAGGAAGACTAGCTCACAATTCAGCTACATCTGTTGTGTAGTGCACTGCTCAGACAGACAGGAAGACTAGCTTACAATTCAGCTACGTCTGTTGTTTAAGTGCACTGCTCGAGCACAGCTCAGGTAGGTGTGATGTCAGGCTCCGGAGTGTCCGGACCAGTGCCTGTGTTAAATGACCCCCCAGCGGTGTTCAAATGAGCAGCACTCTCTCATCAGGCCAAGAGCAGCCTGGGAAAATAAGCTGTCCTCATAAGGGTCATATTAGCACCTCTGCACCAGCCTTCGGACACACACACACACACACACATACACCTTCGGCTGGGCTAACCCTTTCTTCATCTCTGTCTGTCTCTCTCTACACACACACACACAAACACACACACACACACATGAACTTGTGCAGATTGGCGTGTGTGCACACACACACGCATATAACAACACAGTCCCACACTCCTGGACACACACACACCCCCACACTGAGAGCACATAATGAGGGAGCGTTATGTCCCTGTGAAGCCCCACGGGGTCTCCCTGCTGAGTGCAGGGGCTCGGCTGGGCTATTTTTGGACGCCCTCCTCTAATTTATTTTCTTGATTTGGTGTGAGAATAATTATTGTGCTGCAGGAGCTGCATTGAAATGATCTGCCTCCTCCTCCTGCTGCTGCTGCTCCTACCCCTCCTCCACCTCCTCCACCACCTCCTCCACCACCTCCCACTACAAGTGCTACTATTATCCCTCCACCACCTCCCACTACAAGTGCTACTATACACCTCCTCCACCACCACCTCCCACTACAAGTGCTACTATTACCCCTCCTCCACCACCTCCAACTACAAGTGCTACTATTACCCCTCCTCCACCACCTCCAACTACAAGTGCTACTATTACCCCTCCACCACCACCTCCTCCACCACCTCTCACTACAAGTGCTACTATACACCTCCTCCACCACCACCTCCCACTACAAGTGCTACTATTACCCCTCCTCCACCACCTCCCACTACAAGTGCTACTATTACCCCTCCTCCACCACCTCCTCCACCACCTCCAACTACAAGTGCTACTATTACCCCTCCTCCACCACCTCCAACTACAAGTGCTACTATTACCCCTCCTCCACCACCTCCTCCACCACCTCCAACTACAAGTGCTACTATTACCCCTCCTCCACCACCTCCAACTACAAGTGCTACTATTACCCCTCCACCACCACCTCCTCCACCACCTCCCACTACAAGTGCTACTATACCCCTCCTCCACCACCACCTCCCACTACAAGTGCTACTATACACCTCCTCTACCACCACCTCCCACTACAAGTGCTACTATTACACCTCCTCCACCACCTCCCACAAGTGCTACTATTACCCTCCTCCACCACCTCCCACAAGTGCTACTATTACCCCTCCTCCACCACCTCCCACTACAAGTATACTACTATTACTTTTCTTTCTGCTCCTTTCTGCTTCTTTCTACACCTTCTCTTCCTGCACCTCCTCCTCCTTCCCCTGCTCCCTCTCTTGCTCCTCTTGGGTTCTGTCCTCTCACCAGCACAGCCAGGAGGGCCTCCCTACAGTATCTCTCCTCATTTGTTTCTCTCACTCTCCTGTCTCTTTCTCTTGTTTTATCACTCCATCTCCCTCTTTCTTTTCCTCTCTCTCTCTCTCTCTCTCTCTCTTTCTCTCTCATTCTCCTTCCATCTCTCTCTCTCTCTTTCTCTTGCTCTCTCACTCCATTTCCACTCCATCTCCCTCTCTTTCCTTTCCTCTGTCTCTTTCTTCAGCTCTATCTATCTCTCCCTCTCCCTCCTCTCTCTCATCTCTCCATCCCTACTGTTGTGGTTTGTTCTGCAGAGACACAAAGGCCATTGAACCAACACCCCCCCCCCCCCCCACGCACTCCCTCCATCCTTCGGTCCTGCCTGCCTCGTTTCCATATTTCTTGTTGAGCTTATTCAAATCAGGTGTTTGAAAACTAACCTTGTTTGAATTGTAATTCGGCATCGGAGGGTTTACAATTTACTGATACAGACACACAATAGGCAGTGGAGCGAGGCCTGCATATGAAATGGATTCCATTTTTGCTTGTCTGCGCTCTAATCACAGTGTTACATGATAGCTTACAAGAGCGTCTTTCAAACTGCCTCTAACTAAATAAATTTGATTTTGAAAGGGTGTGCTTGGCAGATTGCTTCGTGCATAGTTGTGTTGCCTGCCAGGTGCTGTCATGGATAAAGTGTCTAGTTTATTGGTCATAATAGGATGCAAGGATCCTTAAATATACAGGAATTCTATTAGCCGCTGCATGCGCGCTACTATCACAAAGCCTCTCTGCCGCCTCTCCGCTAGATGTGTGTGTGTGTGTGTGTGTGTGCAGCCTTCACTGGGCATTTCCGAGGCGAGACGCAGATCAATCAGTATGTAAAATAGTAAACGCGCCACACATACACACACACACACACTTACACACACACACACACACACACACACACACACACACACACACACACACTTACACACACTCACACTTACACACACACACACACACACACACACATACACACACACACACACACACACACACACATCGGTGTCCTCCTGGACTCATATTGAGAGGGCTCATCACAGCTGCATAGCCCCAGAGAATATTACATTACATTACATTTAACAGTTTATCAATTCATCACTTTATCAATCCATCAGGCCTGAGTCCCTTACAGCCTCCGACACTGACAGTGCGCATGATTACAGAGCGAGGACGTCACTGTCACGGAAAATATCACCATCCTCTACTCCAGTGTTTTTCCACGCACACTTTTGACACTTAAAATGTCCCACGGCACACTAACATCCTGTGTGAAGAAAAAATAAAGATACCATAGCCTAAAATTTCAAATAATACACAGATATGGCCTTATTATGGCTTCTATGCAAGACCTGCTCAATAAAACAAGCTCCCTCTGTTTCATTTGTAGATGACTATATCTAATTTAATTGTTTATATGAACTGGATATGTGATGATTCTGTGAATACTGGATATGGGGCCCCTGATGTACAATGCCTGCAAATAGTGCAATCATACAATCAATGAGAGCATGTGGTTATAAATTCTTTGATGCAACAGTTGCTTTTCTGGACCAGTGAGTGACATTTGGGTAATTTTCTGCGGCACACCTGATGATCTCTCACGGCACACTAGTGTGCCCCGGCACAGTGGTTGAAAAACACTGCTCTACTCCACACACACATCCTCTCGGTTCCACACACATCCTCTCTAATCCACACACACACACACACACACACGTCCTCTCTACTCCACACACACACACACACGTCCTCTCTACTCCACACACACATCCTCTCTACTCCACACACACACACATCCTCTCTAATCCACACACACACACACATCCTCTTTACTCCACACACACACACACACGTCCTCTCTACTCCACACACATCCTCTCTACTCCACACACACACACACATCCTCTCGGTTCCACACACACACACACATCCTCTTTACTCCACACACACACACACACACACGTCCTCTCTACTCCACACATATCCTCTCTACTCCACACACACACACACATCCTCTCGGTTCCACACACACATCCTCTCGGTTCCACACACGTCCTCAGTGCGGCGGTGGTCCCAGAGCTGGTGTGTTGGGAGACAGCAGTGACATGGGCCCGTGGGTTACAGGACTCTCTCTCTCCTCTCCTCCCTCTCCCCTCTCCTTTTATCTCCTCCTCTTATCCCTCCCTCCTCTCCTTTTATATCATCCTCTCCTCCCTCTCCCCTCTCCTTTTATCTCCTCCTCTTATCCCTCCCTCCTCTCCTTTTATATCATCCTCTCCTCCCTCTCCCCTCTCCTTTTATCTCCTCCTCTTATCCCTCCCTCCTCTCCTTTTATATCATCCTCTCCTCCCTCTCCCCTCTCCTTTTATCTCCTCCTCTTATCCCTCCCTCCTCTCCTTTTATATCATCCTCTCCTCCCTCTCCCCTCTCCTTTTATCCCTCCCTCCTCTCCTTCTTTTATATCATCTTCTTCTCCCTCTCTCCTCTCCTTTTATCTCCTCCTCTCCTCCCTCTCTCTCCTCCTCTTATCCCTCTCTCCTCTCCTTTTGTCTCCTCCTCTCCTCCCTCTCTCTCCTCGTCTCCTCCCTCTCTCCTCTCCTTTTATCTCCTTCTCTCCTCCCTCTCTCCCTCCTGTTCTCCTTCTCAATTCAATTCAAATGGTTTTATTGGTATGACAGTGTTGCCAAAGCAGTTATGTATAAAAAATAAATAGAAATGATGATGAAAAGCAACCAACAACCAACAATCAACCATCAACAGCATCTCTCTCCTCTCCTATTCCTCTGGCCTCCAGGGTCTCTCCTTTCTCCTCCTCTGGCCTTTACTCCCCTTCTATTTTTACATCATCTCCCCCTCTTCCTCTTCCTCCTCCTCCTCCTCCTCCTATTCCATCTGCTCTCCCTCTCCTTCTCTCCCTCTTGCCCTCTCTTCCTCCTCAGTTCTCTTCTCTCTGCTTGTATCCTCCAGTGCCTTTCTCCACTACTCCCTCTCTCTCTCTCTCCATCTCTCCCTCCTCCTCCTCCTCCTGTCCTCCCTCCCTCCTCCTGATCTGTTCTGGGGTTCCCTTTGTTTTCTGGTCCAGCTGAGCTCTTAATTACTGTCATTATTGGCTTTAATTGAGGAGCCTTTGCATAGACCCCCCACCCCACCCCCTCCACACACACACACACACACACACACACACCCTTAGAGGACAATAAAACACACAAGGACTGGCCCGTCACTGTAACTGCCACAGCCCAGGGCTTCACGACCTGATCTACATAAACAGCCCAGAATGATTTGATATTCATCTAGTCTGATCTAGTTTTATGTGGTCTGATCTAGTCTGATGTGGTCTGATCTAATCTGATCTAGTCTGATGTGGTCTGAATATCAAATATATAGCTTTAAAATATATAGCTTTAGAAATAGTGTTGAAAAGGTTATTTACAGTTTTTGATTGCTTCTTCTGATTTGATGCAGTTGATTGCAGTTCTTGATTTGATGATGGCTTAATGCCATTGTTCACATATAGCAAAAGGGGATGTAGTGAGATATAGTTGTCTGATGTTGCATTGATCTAGTCTGATGTGGTCTGATCTAATGTGATGTGGTTTGATCTAATCCAGTGGTCCCCAAACTACGGCCCGCCACCTCATTTTGGGTGGCCCCCCAAAACATGTCCGTGGTATATAGCATCTGGCCCGCATGGGAGTATGACATCGTCAAACTATAACCTCTGTAATTTCCCCCATTCATTCTCTATAGCGAGTCTTAACAGCTCACATGTAATACTCTTTTTGTCCACTGGTGGTTGTTTTGGCGCTGTTTCGCGCTTGCCATCGAAAACGGAATGAAATGTAGGCCTACTTGCAAACAATGTAAGAGGCCTATGCTGACTGTATCAGTGCTCAAAGTATTCTAAAAGTTTATCAATTAATTGCTAATAACTAACTAACTTATATTCAAGTCATATTTCTGGGACTTTCTGGGATAATTATTTCTATTTTTTATCCACTCGTTCAAATGTTCATACAAATTTACAATTCACAAAGTTCTCATCAGGTGAGTGAAAGTCGTCATTTTAGATGTTTTTGCCAGCACGTCATAAAACTCTCATAGTTTGAGAACTTTCAATTATTTGTAGGATATTGCTTGTTCACAATTTGAGCTGTGTATGCAAAGACACAGAGTTCAGAGTTCACACATTTTGAATATTTCATTTGAGCTACATTTTACACTGATATGGCATGATGTCAATATAAACACAGCTAGCAATGGTATTAAATTACAGTAGCCTATGATTAAATGTAATGGAATATTCAACTAAGGTAGACTGTTCACAGCACTAAGCTATTTATGGTTACTGATATACTCCGAGTCTCTGGCCCTCTATTAGAGCCAGGCATTTTGAGCTGGCCCTCGGAAGAAAAAGTTTGGGGACCACTGATCTAATCTGATGTTGTTTGATCTAGACTGATGTTGGTCTGATTTAGTCTGATGAGATTTGAGCTAGATTGATGTGGTTTGATCTAGTCTGATGTGGTTTGATCTAGTTTGATATTAGTCTAATCTAAACTGATGTAGTCTTTTGTTGGTCTGTCGGATTTGCTGTGGTCCTCTAATTCATGACCAAGCAGCGAATATGCTCGACCCATGGTACCTCACCTGGGGAACATCAGTCAGAAAGTTTAGCAACAGCAAATTTGTTTCAGTCATTACAAAGACTCGTGGATGGTGCTGTATAAGGACTCAGAATGCACAGCAATGAGTCTGTGCGGAACAATGCTTGACAGACAACATTAACCACAGGGCATGGAGATGAGAACCGCACCGCAGAACGTTCCACAGGGAGCCACGAGGAACAAATCTGTTTGTTGTTCATGTCTAACTACACTTTAGGGTCAATTAACAATAAAGATCAAGTAATAAAAGTATTTCCCCACAGAAATGAGATAAATATTTATGAAGGTTGCTTGGTTTTCTCCAAAGTCCAAAGTCCCTGTTAGTGTTGCATACTGAGGATCAAAGCCACCTTCACACACACACACACACACACACACACAAACACACACAAACACACGCACAGTCACACATACACAAACCCCACCCAGCCTCCCACACACACACACACACACACACATCAAGGCTTTGTTGTCATTGTTGTCCTCTTGTCCCACAGTGCAAAACTGATAGATAGATATATATAAAAATATAACATCATCTCCCCTCTCAAGGATAAAAACAAAAACAAAATACATGTTAAAAAGAGACATTCAGCAGGCCTGGGATGAGTGTGCACTGTCACTTTAAGATAAAATATTCTATCTTCCACATCATAATTATCTCCTTAAGGTAGAAATATTAGCATGTCCATGTCTCCCCAATCTTATTATGGGAGAAATTGCCTCATTAAGTCAGTGGGCTCCCCTAGTCCCACCTCGCGCCGCCATTGTCCATATTTCATCAGCGTGGGCGACCGGACAGCCCACCAGCCGCTGCAGGGCATCTGATTGGCTAGAGCCATATGCTGCACATGCAGTCTCAGGGGAACAGGGGATAGGGGGGGGGGGGGAGGAGGAGGGAGAGAGAGGAAGAGAGGGAGAGAAAAGTGGTGGGGACTGTGATGAAGTGAAAGAAAGAGGGGGAGAAGAGGACTGGGAGAGAGAGAGAGAGAGAGAGAGAGAGAGAGAGAGAGAGAGAGAGAGAGATGGGGACAAGGAGAGAGAAAGAGAGAGAGAGAGAGAGAAGGGGGCAAGGAGAGATAAAGAGAGAGAGAGAGAGAGATGGGGACAAGGAGAGAGAAAGAGAGAGAGAGAGAGAGAGAGAGAAGGGGGCAAGGAGAGATAAAGAGAGAGAGAGAGAGATGGGGACAAGAGAGAGAAAGAGAGAGAGAGAGAGAGAGAAAGGGGCAATGAGAGAGAAAGAGAGAGAGAGAGAGAGATAGAAGGGGGGGGGGGGGGGGGGTGCAGGAACAGGCCCGGCTAACTGTTTTTCTGACTCGGGGCAAATCATCATTAATTTCACATGGCTCAGCTCTCTATTGCCCTGCAATCACTTTAACCTGTAGGACGCCCACCTCAACACCCCATCTACCCCCCCCCCCCCCCCCTCAACACCCCATCTCCCCCCCACCTCATCAGCACCCCATCTCCCCCCCCCCCCCCCCCACCTCAGTATCACCCCATCTACCCCCCCCACCTCAGTATCACCCCATCTCCCCCCCCCCACCTCAGTATCACCCCATCTACCCCCCCCCCACCTCAGTATCACCCCATCTACCCCCCTCTCTATATCTGCCCTTTTCTCTCTATCTCCTCTTCTCTCCTTCTCTTCTGTCCTTCAGAACTGAGCCATGTGTTGTAAAACACACACACACACACATACAGTACACACACGCACACACACACACACGCACACACACATAACACAAACACACACATACACACACATACACACACACATACACACACACACACACGCACACACACACATACACACTCACACACACACACACACACATACACGCACACACACATACACACACACACACACACACACGCAACCACACACATACACAAACACACACACACACACACACACACACACACACACCTCTTGGCCAGACGGGGGTCAGGTCAGTGGGGAGGATGGCGGTCATGTTCTACGGACATCTGCCCATTAGTATTTTGGCAGTGATGGCATCTGAAGTGTTCAACTATGCCTTCAAGCAGACGTGCCTGTGAGTGTGTGTGTGTCATTGTGAGAGTGTCTGTTTGTGTCTGTGAGGTGTGTGTGTGTGTCTTCGTGAGAGTGAGTGTGTGTGTGTGTATGTGTGTGTGCGTATATATGAAAAAGAGTGTGTGTGTGTGTGTGTGTGTGTTTGAGAGAAAGAGAGAGTGAGAGAGTGTGTAGAGAGAGAGAATGAGTGAGTGTACAGAGAGAGAGTGTAGAGAGAAAGAGAGAAAATGTAGAGAGGTGTCTGCTGAATAGTCATTTGGCATGCATGAGTTTGGTCCGAGCTCTCCTTCCTCTCTGAGCATAAAGATAGCCACTGCACACACACACACACACACACACGGATGAGCCTAGCTGGCTGATTTATTCCTGCTCGTTAGACGTTAACGAGATGCTCAGGAATATCCCTGACCTTAATCTGCTAAATATAATCCCAGAGATGAATCCTGACACCCAATGCATGGGTAATGAAATCAGCTATTTTAATCCTGCCAAATGGACTCTGATCTGGCCGCCTTTGGTGCAGCGGCACGGCGCTGGGTTGAGGCCGCTACACCGTCTGGCAAAAGAAGAGAATCATTACGGATGGACTGTGGTCATGGGACCCGGGGCAGGGGGGGGGGGGGTAATATAGGGTCAAACTGACCTTCCGGGGGGGTGGTGGGGGGGGGGGGTATTAACCTTGTGTTATCCTCAAATCTTACCGACACTCTTTATCCTTGAGGTCAATTTGACCCCAGCTAAATAACCCTCAGAAATAATTATAATTGATATTGTTACCCAGTTTTTTTTTGTGACAGGTACTTAACAAGAGTGTAGTAACCACCATCAAAAGCCCTACAAAAC
>NC_055960.1:34695949-34738449 GCF_018492685.1 Alosa sapidissima
GAGCAGATGAATCATGGAGCTAATTAGGGAGCAGGAGATGACCCACATGTCCAGGGTGGGGCAATTACATCCCTCCACAGAGCAGCCTGAGAGGGGGGGGGGGTAAGATCCAGAGGGGCTGTGGGGCATTAGGAGTGATGGCATGAGGTGGACAGAGAGAGATGGGGGGGGGGGTGATGGCATGAGGTGGTGATGGGGGGGGTGATGGCATGAGGTGGTGATGGGGGGGGGGGGGTGATGGCATGAGGTGGTGATGGGGGGGGGTGATGGCATGAGGTGGTGATGGGGGAAGAGAGAGACAGAGCTTCTGGCATCACCTCCACCAACATCTCAATCTCCACTGGCAGCCTCTCTCTCACTCTTATACACAGACACACACACTCTCTCTCAGTCTCTCTCTCTCATACATACACACACACACACACACACACACACACACTGCTGCCGACACAGCACACTGGCTCTGTCAGAAATTCGGACCCACAAAGTTTTCTTTTTATTGTTTGTTTTGTCTTGAATATCCCAGACAGCTCCAATTATGAGCTCATCTCATGCCTTCATGAATTTTAACATACACCCACATACACACACATACTGTACATGCATATGCAAACACACACACATACACAAACACACACATACACGCATACACATTTGCGCAGTCACGCACGCACACACACACACACACACACACACACAAACACACATACACATGCATACACACACAGACACACACACACACACACACACACTGCCTGTGGGCCTAAGAGGAGTATGAAAGGGGTATGCTAAGTGGCCTTGTGTGCGTGCCATGCGGGGCTATTTGTACGTGTGTTAGTGCGTCAATGAAACGATTGCTTACAGTCCTCCTTCATGATGGAGGTGACACAGTGACAGGGCGCACAATAGCACTCCCTCCAGGGTTAATTGCAGCACGTCGGGGTGTCAATCTGTCTGATGGAGTCTCCAACCCACACCACATTGACCCCCCCCCCCCCATCCACACACACACACACACACACAAAAACCCCGACCCCCCCCCCATCCACACACACACACACACACACACAAACCCCGACCCCCCTCCCCCTTCTCACAGAGCTGAACCCCTGCACACACATATGCCTGTCTCAGAGCACCGGAGCCCCTACACACACTCCTGCAGCACAACCCCCCCCCCACACACACACACACACACACACACACACATCCCCTGAGAGAGCATTGCCCCCCTCAAGGCAAGGGCACCCCTCACACCCTTCAAGAGTAAAAGTTTAGATTGGCAAGCCTCATGCATCACAATATGGCAATATGACGATAGGGGGCAGTATTGAGTCACAGAAATCAGGGCCAAAAGTTTGCCTTTGTCTGAGGCTCCCCGACACGACACCTCCATCTTCAGTTAGACTTTATGTCTGTATGTCTGTCTGTCTCTCTCTCTCTCTCTGTCTGTCTCTTTTCTTTAGTCTTCTCTCCTCGACACCTCTGTGAACACGTTTCTCTCTTTCTCTGCCTCTTTCTCCACCTCTCTCTCCATCTCCCTCTCTCACCCTCTCCCTCTCCCGCTCTCTCTCCCTCTCTCTTTCTTTGTCCCTCTCTCTCTCTCCATCTCCCTCTCTCACCCTCTCCCTCTCCCTCTCTCTTTCTTTGTCCCTCTCTCTCTCTCCATCTCCCTCTCTCACCCTCTCCCTCTTCCTCTCTCTTTCTTTGTCCCTCTCTCTCTCTCCCTCTCTCTTTCCACCCCCGCCAGCCTGACTTGAGTGCAGTTGTTCTATGAGGCCAAATTAATTACACTTTTCAATTATAGCTTTGATGACGAGCTGTTGTTTGTTGGGTTGATGAGGACGTGTGATCTGCGTGGAGAGAGAGGAGGATTGGAGATGGATCGGTGACGGATCAGCAAGATCGGTGAGATTGGCGAGATTACCGTGTCTCACAGAGTAGCAGAGCATCTACTGAGGAACAGAAACAGCCTGCAAAAAAAGGACAATTAACCATACACACACACACACTCTCTCTCTGTCTCTCTCTCTCTCACACACACACACACACAACCTCACACACACACACTCTCTTTCTCTCTCTATCTCTCTCTCTCTCTTTCTCTCACACACACACACTCTTTTTCTCTCGCTTTCTCTCACACACACACACACATGTAACAAGGCTATTTCATTTTATTAGGAGATTATTTAAGGCTGATCCATCACAGCTGATTAACCAGTCACTGCCCAGTGTGTGTGTGTGTGAGCCAGTCGTCCTGTTTAAATCACACCATGTGTCATTGACTAGCAATGAAGGTCATTAATTGGCCAACAGTCTAGCAGTGAATTTTATTAAATCAAACATGGGACTCAAATAATTATTTCATCTCAAGGTTAGCTACATACGTAGCATTTCAGGTATGTTCCCTCTCAAACACACAGATAGACAAACACATGGCTTTGCTCTTTTCACACATGCTATTGCCAAAACATTCACAGACTGAGAAATACAGTGTGTTTGGATTCTGAATTAAATCAAGATAGTCTTTGGAAAAATGGAAAGAATTCATGGAACTATGACTGACTTTGAAGGAAGTCATTCTTAGTAAAGAAAAAAGATTCTGTGTGAAAAAAATAATACATAAAGAGTGAGGGAGACAGGAGTGAGCGAGAGAGAGAGAGAGAGAGAGAGAGAGAGAGAGCAAGAGACGGGAAAAAGATATTTTTCACATTTCAGAGCCACTTAACATGATTCTTGCTCTCTCTGTCTCTAATCAGACATGGGGTAAGTTGCATTCATTACCCGTACTCTTAAGATAATAAGAATTAAAAGTGTGTTAAATTAAAATATGTGCTCCGTCTGAGAGCACAGCCAAGGCTCCATTGTGTGAGGATAAAATACGGGGACAGAGGCCAGGCTTCCTATCCATTAGAGCAGGCTCTCCAGCAGCCGACGACACACACACACACACACACGGCAGAGCACTTCGCCCTCTCTCTCTCCACACACACTGCCCTCTACCATACAACCAAACTCAACTTTCCATTAAAGCGTTAAAAAATTTTAATAAAAAAATCTAACACACTTTTTAATTAAAAAGGGCCCTAATAATCCACATCATATTATATGGCGCAGATTCATCGGTCAATTTAATAACATGGAGGCTTTTGGATTCTAATATCTTTGGTAACAGGTTTCCCTCATAACTGAGGGCCTTTGTTAATTACACACAGCGCCTAATGATTGTGAATATTCAGTGGCTCTCGATGTTTTGATAAATGGGCCTCCGCTAAGATTTATTCCTAATTATCTCATTTGTCTTTCACCATTACTTTTTATAGCTTAAATTTATGAAGTCATTAAGACGTTAGTGGGCCTGATAATCATTAGGAGAAAGAATTGTATGAAAGTGAATTATATGAAAATGATTATGGCTAGCGGAGTCTTTAAAATGGAGCCGAGGAGGAAGTTGTGTGGGCTTTCTTTAAAGGTGCAGGGTGCTGCTTAATCATGCGCACCCCCCGACCGCCTGACTGACCGCCCGCCCGCCCGCCTGACGGAAGCCCCGTGACGGTGCTCACCCGCACCACTGCACCCGCGCTCGCTAGCTCACACACACACACACACACACACGCTGCACAGATGGAAATAACTGTGATTAAAACATCTTTGTCACTCTTCACCCCTCTCCTTCTCTCTCTCCATCTCTCTGTCCTTCCCCTCCTCACTGTATTCTCTCTCTCTCTCTCTCTCCCTCCCTTGTTCTTTCTGCTCTCTGTTCCTCATATTCATCTGGTAATGTCGGCGGGTGCTGACGGTGGCACTATTCTCTTAGGGGCCCAAGATGAGATCGCCGTAGAAAATAAAAAGAGAGAGAGAGAGGGAGAGAGAGATATTTTTAAAGCAGCCCTTTATGTCTGTGCGTTTGTTTAATTTCGGCGCTCTTTGAAGATATAATGAAACACATAAATACAGTCCATTACATGTGCATTTGGGCTGCTTTTATTATTATTGCATTTTTACTGGCTTCCTGCGTCCAGACCGCCACGCCGACCGCACCGGTCCCTCGACTGCTGTGCCCTCGTCTCCCTGTGTCTCTGTCTCACACACACACACACACACACACACACACACACACACGCTTCTCTCCACCTAATCACTCCATTCCTCAAGTCGTGTGTCAGACATGTCAGTTCTCCATCTTACACACTCGTGCTGCCTCAGACAAGCACCAGCTGCTCTCTCTCTCTCTCTCACACACACACACAGACACAGCTACCGGTTTCCTGTCTCCAACACACGCCTCATTTAGTCAACATCAAACAACCACAACACACCCTAAACACACAACACACCCTTAACACACTCCAAGGCAGAGAGGTATACAGAACCAAACATCTGAATCATACTCAAAATATGTAGATTCCTACATTTAGATTTTAAATTGTAATGTAATTATAATTTGACATATATGCATATAATCAATATAAATATGTCTGGTATGAGAGAGATGGTGATCTTGCCACATGAAAAACTTACGTCAGGTGAGTATATGGCATCCATATGTGCCATCTATATTTAAGAACTGGATTGAATAAAAATCAGATCAGCCCTATAGTCCCACTAAAGCCTTGAGAAAAGCCATGGATTGCTTTATATTATATTAGATTGCTTTTTATTAGAGATATAGTCTTAGTGTGTGTGTGTATGTGTCTGGGAGAAAGAGAGAGTGAAAGAGTGTCTGTGTGTGTATGTGTGTGTTTTGGGGAGAGAGAGAGAGATTGAGTATTTCAGGGGGTTGAGAAGAACATGACCATAAATCCCCCATAACTTAAGAGGCTCTTTAGACGGAAGCCCCCCAACCCCAAAAAAAAAAAAAAAAAACATCCTCATACATCTCTCTCTCTCTCTCTGCCTCTCTCTTTTCCCATATCAGTTGGCTGCCTGTATTTTTTTCTCTCAGCAGGAGCGATCTGAAGAGGTTGCGTAAGCCCTTGGTTAATTAATTAATTGATTAATTATTTAATTAGCTAATCAAGGCGCTCTGAAGAGCATCTCCTTACAGCAGTGTTAATGAGGGAACAGCTGGGCCGGCGCGCCGTAGGAATACTCAAACTGACGGACGCTCCACTCCCCACTCCACTCCACTCCACTCCGCTCGCTTGCGCCTGTCCGGCACTTTCCTCCTCGTCACCAGCAGGGGGAGCACTGTCTCTGCTGGGGAAACCGCACTCGGCCTGCAGAGACAGCAGTGACAGACACACACTCAGATCTGTGGGAGCAGATACTAGCCGGTCACAGAGGGGATGATCTGGTTTTGGGAAAGATTCACGATGAAGGTCTGAAGATGACCATTGTCACACAAAAAAAGAGAAATAAAAATAAAAAGTGTCTCTTATCAGACATATCTTATCTCTTATCTTATCTGGAAATCTGTATCAATAAATATTTTTTTGTGGCAACATGTAATAATATAATTAAGCAACCGCACATCAATCATGAGTAACTGTTTACGAACACCTGTCTTTTCAGAGCTGTAGTCTTTGGTTGACGCGTTCAAACAGCACGGAGGCTTTTAATCTGAGCTGAACACTTAGAGAAGGGCTTTGACCAGGTAACACCACCATCAATGAAGCTCCTGCATTATGTCTAACAGAAGAATGTGTGTGTGTGTGTGTGTGTGTGTATGCATGTACTATATGTATGTCTGCATGGCAACCCCCTCCACACACACACACACACACACACACACACAAATGTACACACACACAGACACACACTGGACGTGGCCCCCTGTCGCTGTGGCAGCCAATTAAAGCTGAGGAGTGAGAGGCAGGAGCGAGGCGCCACGGCGACCGCTGATTAAGACCCCCCCCACACACACACACACACACACACGCCTGCTCGGGTAGGAGAGAGAGGAGAGGAGAAGAGAGCTCAGATATTAGCTTTAATTGCAATCATGGCCATGAGCGTGGGGCAGCCGTGTGACGGAGAGCACAGCACGGGGGGGGGGCAGCCGTCTGATGGAGAGAGCGCAGCAGGACGCTACTGCCCACTGCTGCCCACTGCTGCGGAATATGAAAGCCAGAGTAAGCATCAGATAATTGGCCTCGAATTTCCTGTTATCTGCTCCAACGCCACAGCCATACTGCTCTGCATGTGTGTGTGTGTGTGTGTGTGTGATTCCACGTGAGTGTAAGTCTGTCCGATGTATATGTAAAGTATTTGTATGTGTGCGTGTGTGTGTGTGTGTGTGTGTATTTGTGTGTGTGACTCCTGTGTTTGTGTTTTTCCAGTGTATGTGTATGTGTATGTGTATATGTGTGTGTGTATGTGTATATGTGTGTGTATGTGTATATGTGTGTGTACAGTATGTGTATGTGTATGTGTATATGTGTGTGTATGTGTATGTGTGTGTGTGTGTGTGTATGTGTTTGTGTATTTGTATTTGTATGTGTATGTGTATTTGTTTGTGAATCTGCATATGTATGTGTGTACCGTTAAGAACAAAATTATTCGTACCCCTGGCAAATATTGATGTAATGTTGATTTTCTCTTGATGTCTGAAAATGACACTGCCACATGCCAAAAGCTTGTAAGACAATGTGGTAGAAACATGGAATAAAAAAAAATTGTTTTTATCTTTTTTAACATTTTTATGAAAAAATATTCATACCCTTTTTAAATAATCAATGGAAACATCTTTATTTGCCATCAAAGTTCTCAAAATGGTTCTTATAATCTACCAAGCCTCTCCATGTCTCCACAATGATTGTAGACCATACCTTTTTAGCAGCAATCTGGGTTTTGAGGCAGGAATTTGCCATCACTCTGGCCTTGTACTCACTTTTTTGGCTGATTGAGGTCTGGACTCTGGCTGGGCCACTCTAGAGAAGGTCACCAGGTCCCCCTGGTTGAAAAACATCCCAAAAGAATATTTTTCTAACCACCACAATTGAAATGGACATGGTGTCTTTGGAATTTAATGCTTAATTTTTTATGCCAATATCAGGCCATGTCCCTGGGACAAAAAAGTCCTGGTTTCTCCAGTGTATGTGTATGTGTATGTGTGAGTGTATGTGTATGTGTATGTGTATGTGTATGTATATGCATGCATGTGTGTATGTGTGTATGTATACTCTCTCACATACACTACACACACTACTCTACTCTCACATACACTACTATACTCTCTCGCATACACTACTCTCTTACATACACTGCTAAACTCTCTCACATACACTACTATACTCTCACAAACACTACTATACTCTCTCTCATACACGACTATACTCCCATACATACATGTAAAAGTATTATAATAATGAGTGTGTATGAGTATAGTGGTGTATACAGTATGCAAGATTATGATGAGTGTGTGTAAGACCAAGTATGAATTGTGGCCTAGGCTGCCCCCTCATATGAATCAGTCCTTCTCATGTTTATTTGTGTACATGTGCATATGGAGGAGTGAGTCAGTGCAGTATCCTTCTTATGTTTATTTGTGTATATGTGCATATGGAGGAGTGAGTCAGTGCAGTATCCTTCTCATGTTTATTTGTGTACATGTTTATTTGTGTACATGTGCATATGGAGGAGTGAGATATCAGTGCGGTATCAGCCCTGTGTGGAGTTCATTTGTCTGGAAGAGGACCCAATGTGACAGTTGTATGTGAGAGAGAGAGTGTGTGTGTGTGTGTGTGTGTGTGTGTGTGTATGTGTGTGTGCATGCATGTGTGCGTGCGTCCGTGATTGCGTGAGTGCGTGTGTGCGTGCGCGTGTGTGTGTGTGTACGTGTGCATGTATGTGTGCGTGCATGCGTGATTGCATGCGTGTGTGCGTGTGTGTGTGTGCGTGTATGTGTGCGTGCGTGTGTGTGTGTGAGTGATGTTGATGTGAGATTAAGACATAAGTCTGACATAAGGGTTCCATCTCCTCCTGCGGCCGACGGTGTGTTTGAAGAGGGGGGGCGGAGCTTGTGTGCGTTTGATTAATTTGGGTTCAATTTGTGTTGTCTGAGCTGGGGTTGATGGATGACAGGGGATCTGGCTTTCTCATCAGCAAACACACACACACACACACACACACACAAACAAACAGAGAGAGAAAGAAACGAACACTAACATGCTACGCCCTTTATAATTGCCATCACTGATCCTGGCTTTCATCTCACAGAAAAGAAAACAGCTGTGAGATTCTGCTGGTACTACATTACAAGACCAGACTAAGACACACACACACTCACACTCTCTCTCTCTCTCTCTCTCTCACACACACAGACAAACACACACACACACACACACACCCACACACACACAGACAAACACACACACACACACACACACACATGTTATTAGACACATAAAAGGGAAGTACAAACCACAAACCTAGAAGGATTTTCTGCAACTCACCTCAGACAAAAGCCTTTTCCTGAAAGTGTGTCTGTCCTCTCTCTCTCTCTCTCTCTCTCTCTGTCTCTCACACACACACACACACACACTCAAACACTGACACACACATGACTGAACATGTACACACACACACGTGACTGCTTTCTTTGTTATTACAGACAGAAAATTAATAGTTGTATAGTTGAACGCATGCTTAAACACACAAACACACGGATACACACCCAGACATACACCAACCCTACACACACATACATACAGACCACACATCACACTGACCTACATACACACACATACACACACACACACACACATACACACACACACACACACACACACACATTTATCATGACGACACATATTAAAAGTGTTTGTTTGGTCAGTAACTTGTGTGTAGTCTATAATGTGTGTGCTGTATGTGTGTGTGTGTGTGTGTGTGTGTGTGTGTGTGTGTGTGTACTGTCTGCTCTCTGTTCTTTGATACAAGCCTGCTGGACTACAAATGATGTAGAAATGCATGTATGTAAAAATCCATCTAATCATATCGCAGTTGCCTGTTTATAACAATAGATATGAAAGTGTATATTCAGAATGGCAGGGCCAGGGGTCCAATCATATTTTAAATCTGTGTCAGTATTAATTTTAAGACCTTAAAAACAAATAAACAAGTGTATAGGATGGTTTCATTGAAATGTGTTATGTCACTTGGGCCTTATTCCTGCAGGGCATAAAGGCGCCATTCACTTAGAAGGTTTGCACTGCATGCAAGCCTTAACGGGGAACTGAAACGGACAGAATCGACAACATGTTGGTTATCAAAATGGCAAACAAATTAATCAATAAATAATAACACAAGCATAACATATATCACATTTTTTCCCCCTACAATGACGTTTACATTTGTTATCAGAGCGCAGCCATGTTACATCACTGGCATGACACCCATTCTTCTCTTTTGAAATAATTGTGAAGTACTCATCACATGGATATCACATGTACATCACGCGAAAGACCGCAGTGTCAGTTTTCTAATGATGCTAGCCATGAGTTGCTGTGATAAATGGTTCGCAAGAAAATTAACTTAGAATTGGCTAGAAATGTAATCATATCACATGGTTCATACAGATCTGCATCCATCGCCACACTCATTAGTCTCGGTGGAATATCTCACAAACTCTTCCATACCATCATATAACATATAACATAACACCAGACCTTACCGAACACAAAGGTGTAAAGCATTCCTCTGTACAATTAACCGTTCTAGAGTAATCCAGTTTTGGAATTGTAGCAAATTTCTACATGGTCTCCAACTTTGGATAATATCCTTGGTGTCATTAGTTTAGCGAGCTGATCTAAGCTATCGTAGCCTACATTGAGAAGGCAAACATCACAATAACAACTAAAACGTGAGGGGAACTTGCTTACAGGACCCACCATGGTCATAGCCCTTTAATTCTGTAGTGAATTAGCAAAGTCAGAAAGTTATTTGTGATGGCATCGTAGGTGTTAACTTGTTGGACAGGAGACAACAGGCTAATTTTGAGCTTTGATTGGCTTGGTCATGCACCATGGCTCCATATATTTATGTGTGTGGCAAGTCTCTCTCAGGTAGGGCCCAAGTAACAACATGTCACAGTTATTTCTCCCTTGTAACTACTTCAGTAGTTGGGCCGGTTCTCCCTATACGCACACTACGCAAGTTGCGTAGGGCCCCACAAGTAAATGTGTCTCCCCTGTCTCCCCTTGAGTCCAGCTAGTGACAGACAGGTAGGCCTATACAGTTACAGTGACAGTGTTTCATAGGCTACATTAAGAAGATGAACATGAAACCGAATTACCATTCAGGGCATGAAAAACGGAAGAAACTTCACGAGAATAAACAGCGGAGCAGTCGGGTAAACTTGTGTTCGTTCCATGGTTTGATGTCTACACGCGTCTCTCCAGCCGTGTTGCTGTATAGCCTAGGCCAACCAAACAGTCCCCTGTCTGCGGCTTGCCTGCCAGCCTTTCCCAGTCACGGTACTTAGCAAAGTTGTGAAATATAATCGCATGTTCAGTTTTTGAATGCGGGCGACTGGCTACATTTAAAAAATAATAATAATAACCTCATTGTGCAGCTGGATGAAACTAGCAGTTTTTCAGCAGAAACATGCGAGAACCTGTCAAAAGTAATCAGTGATTTCACTCTTCCCACACATTTTAAAAGAAGTAAATGGTTTTACAATATTTCACTGAGGTGTCAGATAATATATATATATATATATATATATATATATATATATATATATATATTATTATTATTTTTTAAATGTAGCCAGTCGCCCGCATTCAAAAACTGAACATGCAATTATATTTCACAACTTTGCTAAGTACCGTGAGTATATATATATATATATAAATGGTTACATTTTGGCCCTCAGAGTTCAGGTAGGATTCCTAGGGCCCCATGGTGGGCACTGAGTATCCTACACTGATAACACATCAGTTATATCACCTTTACTTCCTATTTTGTTTCATTTCCCCCTTAAAATGGAACAGAACATTTGTTAGAATGTGTTTCTAACAAGGTTTTCATTGAGTTTATTGAATTTGTAAGTGTATAAAAATGTAAAAGTAGGTATTTTCATATGTATTTATGCTTTTTGTGTAAATATTGCAGGTTTTTGTAGAACATTATTAACATGTGTCTGTTTTAAACCCGAAGGTCAAGTCAGTGCCGAGGCAAGCCTGTCTCTATTCTTCTGTACAGGAACACTGAACTGAATGCCGATGCATGTTGCCATGGTTAAGGCCAGTCAGCGCTGAATGCTAGAGATGGAATCTGTATTTAAAAGCACTGACTTTTAATCTAGAGTAGTGTGAAATGACATTTCCCTTTTTACAAAAGAATATTTTATGACTTGAGAGTGCATAGGGTTATGTCTTTGTCCCATAGATACTACTGTAGTTTATTAAAAACGAAACCCACATTTGTAATAACAAATAAAGAACGTCATTTGTCGAGGTCATCAGTCAGAAAGGCTATACATTTTTTATAAAGGATGTCAGATACTCAAAGAAGCAATGTACATAGTTTGGTTGGGTCGTGCTAACAGTCTCTCTCTCTCTCTCTCTCTCTCTTTTCTCTCCATCTCTGTCATTCTTTTTGAAATAAGTGTTGCACTCAATATTGGAGCTGCTTATTCATTTGTATCAATCTAACCTGTGCAATTATTGCAAGTGCAATACTGTTTACCGTTTACTTAAGGACTGTTTACATGACTGCTTACTTACTCAGTGACACAGAACATAGATGTTTATTATTTACTTATTTATTTACTCAGTGAGACACAGAACATCAATGTGTACTTATTTACTTATTCAGTGACACACACAGAACATAGATGTGTATTCATTGCTCCAATCTTGCCTGCAGGACGTTTCATTCCTGTGCTTCTTTTTCACGGCTGATTGAATATAGTGATGTTACAATACGTCCCTCGGGCTCCTTCTTATGCCTTGCTTATCTCAAACTTGCTCCAAACAATGTTTCATTGTGCACAATGACAACAAAGTATCGAATCAAATCTAATCTAATGCAATCTAATCTAAGCTCTCTCTTAAAAAACAATGCCAGATAGTTCTAGACACCATGGAAACAGTTTAGTAATGTCTGCCTCTCTCTCTCTCTCTCTCTCTCCCTCTCTCTTTCTTTCTCTCTCTGAAAAGCAATGTCAGATCCAAGTAATAACAGTGCAAACAGACTGGTTAGGTCTCTCTTTGTTTCTAGGCTAGCGCTGAAAAGGTTAACTATGAGGACTGCTCTCTTCCTCTCTCTCTCTGTCCCCCCCTCTCTCCCTGCCGCTGAAGTGATTGCTGTATTAATTGCCTCTCTCATTTCTTCACAAGGTCACCGCTGTCCTCCGCCAGATAAGACAAAGTAATCCCTCTGTTCTACACCAGGACAGCCCACATCACAGAGCTAGTCAGCCTGAACCAACCAGCAGCCAGGAAGGGGGCATCGCAAGTGTATGTGTGTGTGTGTGTGTGTGTGTGAGTGTGTGTGTGTCTGTGTGTGTGTGTGTGTGTCTGTGTGTGTGTGTGTGTGTGTGTCTGTGTGTGTGTGTGTGTGTGTGTGTCTGTGTGTGTGTGTGTGTGTGTGTGGAGGGGATTGTCACACTCTGGCCTACCTTTCAAGAGTCCTGACACACACAATAGAACACGCTCATTAAGCTAAGCTAACTAAGCTAGGGAAAGGGATGCCGTCACTGGCTAATTTGGAGCCTTCGGCCTCTCGGCCATGAAATGACCAGAGAGTTCAGGCTTCTCTCTCTCTCTGTCACACACACACACACACACACACACATTTACATACACCCCCCCCAACACACACACACACACAGACAGACACACACACACACACACAGCAGGAATACAGGTGCTTAACTGACTGCAGAGAGAAGACTTTTTTCAACACACACACACACACACACAGATTGGGGGCCAGTATGTGTTAAAGTACAGGAAACGGTCTGAAAAGTGTTAGATTCCTCTAGATTAATTGCATTTGCAACACTACGCTATAGAGGAGAGCTTTTTTTAATTGGGAGCTGAATCTCAATGAAGCCGTGAGGTAAAGCTAAAAAGCTGTACATCTGCATGACAACTCAGGAACTCTCTCACACTCACACACAATCTCTCTCTCTCTCTCGGTCACACACACACACACACACACACACACACGGACAGTCTCTCTTGGGCAGTCCATCCATTGAGAGTCATGAAAGGTTTAATTCTCACCTGACACTGGGAGAGATTGGACGTCCTGGCCCTCCTTAAATAGAGGTGAGAGCTTTGGAATAATCACGTTCAGGTGCAATTCTGTTAGGTGCTGCTAACCTATAGGAAAGTCCCCAAACCCCACCACCACCACCACCAGCACCACCACCACCACCGCGGTGCCCTCCTCCCCTGGCTCTTGGCCCACTTCTCCATCCTCTGATTGGGCAGTAGCAGTAGCCCAATCGTCTGATGGGAAATTTCACAGAGTGATAATGGAGAACCCTAAATGACATATGTCTGGGATAGGAAGAGAATAAAGGAGAGGAGAAGAGAAGAGGAGATGAGAAGAGGAGAAGAGGAGAGGAGAAGAGAGAAAAAGAGGTGAGGAGAGGAGAGGAAAAGTGAAGAGGAGAGGAGGAGAAGAGGATAGGAGAAGAGGAGAAGAGAAGAGGAGATGAGAAGAGAGAAAAAGGTGAGGAGAGGAGAGGAAAAGAGAGGAGAAGAGGAGAGGAGAAGAGGTGAGGAGGAGAGGAGAGGAGAGGAGAAGAGGTGAGGAGAGGAGAGGAAAAGAAAGGAGAAGAGAGGAGGAGGAGAGGAGAAGAGGAGGAGAGGAGAGGAGAAGAGGAGAGGATAAGAGGTGAGGAGAAGAGGAGAAGAGGAGATGAGAAGAGAGAAAAAGAGGTGAGGAGAGGAGAGGAAAAGAGAGGAGAAGAGGAGAGGAGGAGAGGAGAAGAGGAGAGGAGAGGAGAAGAGGTGAGGAGAGGAGAGGAAAAGAGAGGAGAAGAGGAGAGGAGGAGAAGAGGAGAGGAGGTGAGGAGGAGAGGAGAGGAGAGGAGAAGAGGTGAGGAGAGGAAAAGAAAGGAGAAGAGAGGAGGAGGAGAGGACAAATCCAGTAGGTCTTTGGCAACTGAGAGTCTCGTCAGAGAGGCAACACACTAGTGCACCGGCGCACGGCGAGTATGTGTCCGTGGCAGCACGCTCTTCTGGCTGGTGAAATGACCGCTGCGGTCACATCGCGCCACAGTTAAAGCCTCATTCGGCTTTGAATTATGGCATTAAGTATGAAATGAATGGATTTGATTTCAAATGAGTGTAGTTTTTATTTTACTGACTTGACTCTCCAAAAACACGTTTGAGTGTAAAGGCGTGTGTGTGTGTGTGTGTGTGTGTGTGTGTGTGTGTATGAAGTGTGTTTCTCAGTGCTGTTTAACAAGGTGTTGGATGTCAGACTGCTGCGGCAGAGGAGTTCAGCTCCATATGGACAAAGCAGTTCCCCCGTCCCCACCTCTCTCCTCCCCCCTCTTCTCCTCTCTCCTCCTTTCCTCTTTGGACAAAGCAATTTCCTGTCCCCCCCTCTCCTCTTCTCTTCTTCCCCACTTCTCCTTGCCTCTCCTCTCTCCTGTCCTCTGTCCCCCTCTCCTCTCTCCTATTCTCCTCTCCTCCTTTCCTCTCCTCCCCCTCTTCTCCTCTCCTCCTTTCCTCTCCTCCCCCTCTTCTCCTATTTTCTCCTCTTATCTTCCATCCTCTCTTCTCTCTATCCTTTGTTCTTCTCTCCTCTCACCTCCCATTCAGTACTTAATCTGTTAGAAGACTTACACACAGTCACACACTTGAGAACACACACGTACACACATCTCAAGAGCACACACATGCAGGCACACACACACACACACAGGTACAGTACACACATCTCAAAAGCACACACATGCAGGCACACACACACACAGGTACACACATCTACAGGTGTGAAAGAAAGAGGATTACGTTTGTGCAGACTTGAGAAAGAGGCTCAGGCGCCTGTGAATGCACTCTTAGTTCCCTCATGTGTACCTCTCTCAACTGGTGTGTGTGTGTGTGTGTGTGTGTGTGGCAGTTGTGTGGATGAAGCTAGCTGAGGCTGGGGTACACACATACTGTACCTACACACACATGCACAGGCACACACACACATTGTAAAGCTATGGTCTTAAGAAATTAGCATTTCTAGCCTTTGAGGAGATTTTAAAAAGTAGTAAAGATTTAACTTTAACTTTGTTACTGCTTTTTTACAAGCAGAGATTTGAAGCTTACTTATCAGTGGGAGCGCCAGTGAAATCCACATACACACCCTGGCATGTGTGGAGTATTACGGTTTGACATGAGCAACTGGAGTGTGTTGACTTGAGAAAGAAAGAAAGAGAGAAAGAAAGAAAGAAAGAGCAAGGGAGGGAGGGAGATAGAGAGGGGGTTAGAGGCAGAGAAAGAGAGAGCAAGAGAGATATTGAGCATGTGAGAGACAGGGAGAGAGTGAATGACAATGAGGAAAAAAGAGAATGAGAGAGAATGAGGGAGAGAGAGAGAGGGAGAGATATAAATAAAGAGAGGGAGAGCAAAAAAGAGAGAGAGAAAGAAAGAAAGAAACAGAGGGAGCAGGTGGTTGTTTCTGTAGGAACCTCTCTGTTTGTGTATATGGGTGTGTGTGTCTGTGTGTGTGTCTGTGTCTGTGTGCGTGTCTGTGTATGTCTGCTTTTCCACAAGGCCACTGTCTGTATTTGTATTTTTTTGGTGGGGTGGGGGGCAGTGAGTCAGCAGAACTCAAATGGAGGTGAGTGTGTGTGTGTGTGTGTGTGTGTGTGTTATTTTTAACATTCTTCTGCCAAGGATTCATTTAGCTCAGAAACACTAAACACCCTGTGGTGCCTCAGCAGAAGGTTTCACAAACAAACAAATTCAGCAGTCAGCCTGACCCTCTTAAACACACACACACACACACGTACAAATTCACAACACTGCTGGTGTTTTACTTCCACCGGAATAAGCTGAGGGTTGTATGTTTGTCTCTGCGTGTGGGTGTATTCATGCATGTGTGTGTGTGTTGGTATGCGCGAGTGTGTGTTTGCATGTGTGTGTGCATGTGCGAGTGTGTTTATTCCTGTGTGTGTGTATGCATGTGTTTGTACAGTATGTGTGTGTCTGTATTTTTGTGTGTATGCATGTGTATGGCAAGCCTATTGAGCATTTATTCTGATATCTTGATATCAGGCATAATTGTCATGTACATGTAAGCCATTTTTGTCAACTAGTTAACTAGTGAGGGCCAAAATATGCACACTAGTTAACTAGTGGGAGCCAAAAGGCTCACTAGTTAACTAGTGAACACATTTTAGCTTCACTAGTTAACTAGTGAGAGCCAGAAATGTCTACTAGTTAACTAGTAAAGGCCAAAATGCATACCAGTCAGCTAGTTGAAGGCTTTTGGGTCTCACTAGTTAACTAGTGACAGCCAAAAATGTGCACATGTTTACTAGTGATGGCAAAACACCTCACTAGTTGCAGTAGGTCAATGTCACTAGTTAACTAGTGAACCATAAATGACTTACTAGCTGGCTAGGTGATGGCAGTAGGCTCACTAGTTAACTAGTTGAAGCATCATTTGTCCAAACTAGTTAACTAGTGAGGTCATAAATGTATACTAGTAAACTAGTTCAAGACAAAATTCACACTAGTCAACTAGTGGCGCAGAATTCAAATTAGGAGGCGGAGAATTCTGGAATTCTATTGGCTCCCTATGTCCAAATAGAACATGACAACCAATCACAGTGCAGAATTTCACGTAATCCCACCCACAACATTTGCATGTGTCACACAAGTTAACATGCTGGCCAAAGGTACTCTAGCTAGTAAACTAGTGGCTTCAGTGTGACACTTACATGTAAACTAGTGAAGGCAGAACTGCTCACTAGTTAACTAGTGAAGACACAAATGCCCACTAGTTAACTAGTGAGGTCTAAAAAGTGTCACTAGTTTACTAGTGTGCACCAAAACACCCACTAGTGAACTAGTGATGGCATTTTCCATTCGACTAGTTAACTAGTGAGGTGCAAAAAGTGTCACTAGTTTACTATTGTACTCCAAAATGCCCACTAGTTAACTAGTGAAGGCCATTTCAGCCCCACTAGTTAACTAGTGAGATGCCAAAATGGTCACTTGTTAACATGTAAAGGCCAAAATACCCACTAGTTTACTAATGAGGGTGTTGTGGGCCTTACTAGTTAACTAGTGGTATGCATATTTTGTTCACTAGTTAACTAGTTACACCTAAAAACACAAACAAGCTGACCGTTTTTGTCCACTAGTTAACTAAGTCTCACTAGTTTGCATGTGTGGAAGTGAAGCAGCTCACTAGTTAACTAGTGCACACAAGACACACACTAGTGGCTGTTTTTGGAGCTATCTAGTTCACTACTTTTACTAGTTAACTAGTGACAAATTGGCCTTCACTAGTTAACTAGTTGACATGTTTGGCCTTACTAGTTCACTAGTAATGGAACAGGACATGCTCACTAGTTAACTAGTGAGCATATCTGCATTATAATGCCTTTCACTAGCGTATAGAGGGCATTTTGAGCCTTACAATATTAGATAGTGAGGACAAAACACTGTCCATAATGAACTAGCAGGAGAAAAATGCCCCTCACACTAGTAAACTAGTGGAATTTGAATAAATACACAAACGGCTGGCATTTTGTGCAACTACTTAACTAGTGGGATGTAACATTGGCTACTAGTTAACTACAGAGCCATATAAAGGTAGAGTTGCGACAACTCCATTGACGCTAATGTTCCATTTTTTTCCAACAATGGCAACTAATGGAAGCCTTACAGCAGTATAGACTGTTTGTAGCCAACATTTCAGAATCAGATTTACATTGCTTTGCCTCATCCGAATAATAATAATAACAGTAATAGTAGTAAACTAATAGTAGGCTATCGATAGCCTAATTATAATAATAAACGATTTATGTATCGACTATGATTTTTCTGCTGCTCAGTATTTATCAGTTCCTCATCAAATAAATTAAAAGAGGCTAAAAGCCCAATAAATGTGCCACACATAATAGCCGAATGTAAGATAACCCTTGCCTATCCCATTTCAATTAGGCAGCACTACACCACCACGAACAAGCTGTCATTACGTTTTTGCGTTATAGGCCTACAACTTTTATGACGTGACGTTTCTTGGGCATTTAGCTTCACCATCACGTCAAGTTGTAACGTATGCATAATGCTCATCTAGGCTATGGATTTAAGTGGCTTAAAGGCAGCAAAAGTGGGATATAGTGCAACTGCTTCCCCAAAATAATTCCTCCATAACTGTGTATTTAATAGTTTGATATGTGGATAACTTTCAGTGGACTAAACAAAAGGTAAAGATTTTGTTATCACAAGGCTAGCTGGTTCGTTATATGGCGAAGCATATAGCCAACTTTGTTTGCAGCAGTGAAGCTGAGTTTGTTGTTAACATTGTTGGTAACTGTCAGGGAATTTAACCCCAACATATAGAAGAACCACAACACGTAGTATGGCTTTGCCCACAAACTCTGGTACCAATAGGAGAGCCTGCTAATGTAAGGAAGAATTCCTCACACCATCAGTCTCTGACTCTGCAGCCCAAAAGCTGTGTCTTTTATTGTACAGATGCACACAGAAAATAGGAAGTAAGACATAGCGACTTCATTGTGACATACTCTTATCTTACCCACACACACACACAGACAGACATGGTGCAGTTCCTGCCTGTCTGGGTGCACACTTAACTTGTACTCTCTGTTCTTAGAACTCAGCACAACAACATTTAACTTGAACTCTCTGTTCTTAGAACTCAGCCCAACATTATTTCTGCTTACACAAATGGTTACTCAATGGGCGTGAGACACATGCAATTAAACAAGTTCACACGCTCACACGCCACACCTTGCATTTCTCACACAGAAATATTACTAGGGATGTCAAGGTATCTGCATAATTAGTAGCCTAGAGGAGACGCAGGGATACAAGAGGATTTCTCGCAGGGTTCAAAACTAGCGCACCACTCACCAGACAAATAAAAAAATAAATAGCCATCGACATCCAATCAAAAAATAGGCTATTCGTTGTATCCGGGTAAAATTCCAAAATAGCACATTCCCTTCCTACAACCACGTTATGCTTGTGTGGGGTTACACGTTTAAGATTTCAAAACTGTACCAACATTCTTTTTATTCAGAAATTCAACTGTCTGTCATTTGGTAAACCATTATGGCACTTTACAGGGTGTGTAAATCAAGCCTTTTCACGAACGTTTGGCCTATCCTAGCCTACTTTAAGACAAAATTATTTCTTATCTAGGCTATAAACTAAACTAAACTGTCAGGGCTGCCAACTTTTCAAAAAACCTTTGAGTGAGATTTGGTGGGGCCAACCAAAATTTTGCTGCGGAAATTTTTGTTTGACTCATTCAGCATTATACCGTACAGTAAAGATAATGTACATCAGTGGTTCTCAGGTGTACGGACCAGGCATGGACGGATTATGAACTTTCGGGCCCCTGGGCCCACATGTATTAAGGGCTCCCCACTAATTGTCGCATATGTGGAAGGGGGGTTTGGGGGTCCTCCCCCAGAATTTACAAATTACAGTACATTTGCTTCCAGGGCTAGTCTAGCAACTCTCCGTTGGCTTGTGAGCTCACTCCCAGAGTTAAATGAACATTGGTATCAAAGGGATCTAGCCTACTACTAGGACCATGGGCGTCGGAGGCATTGTGAAAGTGGGTGGGACATTTCAGAGGGGGGGTATGGGGGCCCTCCCCCATTTTTTGGACTAGATGCAATTTCCTGAATTCTGGTACATTTTGCAGGTTATTTAGATACTTCTATATAACAAAATAAAGCCAGCCTACGAAATTAATAAAAAGTAAATCATGCATAATTTAAAAATAACTCAATAGGCTACTTGGCTACGCAATAAGGTTTCCATTACAGCACCGCAGACGTTCAATGAAAGCGGATGGTTTGTTTGAAATCCCGACACTCTTTCAACTATGGAACGTAATAGTGATCATCAAATACCTCCCCAGATTTCAGTGCCCATCAGTCCCAACATTTAACAATATAATCAAACAGTCCAAAAGTAAATTAAATATCAAACTAAACCGAAAATGTCATGCTTTTGAAGGCCTACCAGTATGCCGCTCCAAGAAACGCATGTCTCAAAATAAAACTCGCATAAGAAATAAAGGGCTGTTTCGAATACAATCCTGCCCCTAAAGGCCTGTACTTTGTCTTAAGACCCCGGCCATAATTTGAGGATTTACAGTATCTAAGTAGACAAACTGGCTTCAGATATCCAACAGAGTGAATAGAGATTGTGCAGTCTTAGCTGTGGTTAGTGACGTGATGCTGTTAAGGGGAAGATTTACATAGCCTAGCGTAAACCTATAGGTTATTATTTATTTGGCGTACCTATAAGGCTTTTTACCTTATCAAAAGTGAGGGGGATGACTGATCTCTTCAACACTGCGGGGGATTTGGCGCTTGTCACTGTGTGTGTGACAGAAGTGGAATGGGAGAATACGTGTAACAAAAAAAAAAGTTTATGAGCGATTTACACGCAAATGGGAGAATCCAATGAAAATGACAATGAAGCAATAAACAGATGCTGAAAACAGCACTGGTATTTCGCACGGCAAAAGTGGGGGGGTCCAAACTAACAATTTTAAAAAGTGGGTGGGTGTTTTGTAAGAATTTAAGAAATGTTTGTATATTTTAACTTTTAAATGCATCAATCAGGTGCACTTTCAAAATAAATTCAGAGGTCAGACTTGCTTATTTTTATGGAAATATTTGTGCTGTAGCTATTTTGCACTTCAGAATTATAACCATGCACACACAGGTGGAATAGTTATGGTGATATTGCAATAAGTTCACAACCACAAAAACATACAGCGGGGAAAATAAGTATTGAACACGTCAACATTCTTTTCAGTAAATATACTTCCAATGAGGCTATTTGCATGAAATTTTCACCAGACATTACTATTAATAATAGTAATCCACCCATATAAAAACATCCAAACATTAAAGTCCATAGGTAGAGTTATGTGTAATAAAGAGCCTGCTGAAATTTCCTAAATACTTTGTGGAAAAGCCTTTATTCGTAATGACAGCTTCAAGGCATTTCCTGTATGACGAAAACTAATCAGTCTGGCTGATTTTGGCCCATTCTTTTAAACAGATAGTCCTTTAATATTGAAGATTCCAGGGGTCCCTCTTGTGAATCCTGATCTTTAGTTAACGTCCAAAACTGTTCAAATGAATTGAAGTCAGGGCCTAAATTTCCTTTCTCTGAAACCAATTGAGAGTTTCCTTTGCTGAATGGTTTGGATCATTGTCCTGCTGGAAGGTCTAGCCATGTCTCATCCTTATCATCCTGGTGGATGTAAAGATTCTCCCGAAACAAAATGACTCCATTCATCATTCCTTCAACTGAATGAAGTCTGCTCGTACCATGAGATGAAAAACAGCCCACACCATGATGCCACAACCTCCAAAGCTCATTGTTGGTATGGTATTTTTAGGGTGATGCACAGTGCCATTTCTCCTCCAAATATGGTGTGTATGTACACATCCGATGTAGACATCCGAAAAGTTAAATTTTGCTCTCACCAGACCAGAATTCTCTCAGTATTTCATAGGATTGTCTAAATGTTGTGTAGCAAACTTTCAACGAGGTTTGACATGTTTTTCTTCAGCAATAGAGTCATGCGGGATGAGCGTGCATAGAGGCCATGGCGGTGGAATGTATTACCTATGATTTTCTCTGTAACAATTGTACCTGCTGCCTCCAAGTCTTTCTGGAGCTTTCTCTGAGTGGTCCTTGGATCTTGGGCTACTCTTCTGACTATCCTTCTGACTTCCTGGTCAGAAATCTTGCAAGGAGATCCTGTGCATGGCCAGTTGATGATGCAGTGATGTTCCTTCCACTTGCAGATAATGGCTCCAATACTGCTTGCTGGATGATTCAGAAGTTTTGAAGTGCATCTGTAACCAGTTCCATTGATATGTTTTGCAACAATAAGGTTGCAAAGGTCTTGGGAGGGCTCTTTGCTTTTACCCATCATGAAATGTTTCTTGTGTGACACCTTGGTAACAAAAAACCTTTTTATAGCCCACCAGTATGTACTAACCCAGCTTATATCAATTTGCACAGATAGGAGGGATAATTTATCTAATTACTGATAAAATCCAGTTCCTTGCCATTCCTTGCCTTTGTGTACTGCTTTTTCTTAGCGTGTTCAATACTTTTTCCCTGTGCCATTCCACTTTTTTACTCATAACTCTACTTTTAGACATTGATGTTTGGATGTGTGGATTACCTAAGTTAATACTAATGTCCGGTGAAAATGTCATGCGAATAGCCTCACTGAAAGTATACAGTACTTACTGAAAAAAATGTTGACGTGTTCAATACTTATTTTCCCCGCTGTATGCTACATTTTACAGTTCAGAAATGTTCAAAAATGTGTGTACATTTCAGCACTCCATGAAATTATATATATATATATATATAATTATATATATATTTAAGATAATATATTGGTCATTGTAATGGCCATATAGCCTATAGCCTACATGCTATTCCTTTTTCAGGATGTACCCATATCTGCATGATGTGAATGTTTGCATATGGCTTATGTCAGGCTTTATATCAATATTTGCGTCTCGTTATTTGATTTTCTTCATATTTTTGCATTAATGTCACTAGGAAGCATGCCAATATAAATGTATTCATGTATCTGTAATGGGATTGGCTGGAACCTGACAATATAAGAACCATGATAGTGGGATAATCTATGGCTGAGCAATTAACAAAAATGTATGTAGGCCTACTGACAAATAGTTTACATTAGAATACATTATAATTTCGCCCCAATTAGGCTATGTAGAAATGAGTTGCAATCAGGGCTCGAATTAACTTTTTGTCTTTAAGGGGGTCTCTCTATCTCATAAAAAGTTGGCACACCCCGCGCATAGCCTAACAAGGCGATACAATGAAACAGCCTAGGCGCAAGTGGCGCTTTTGTGCAGTATAGTATGCGCACGGTAGGCCTAGGCTTTACCTTGACACACGCACGCGACAGACATAGCGTCACGCTGTTAAAATAATCACCTAACTCATTTTTTCAAGTTTTTCAGGAGACACAAAAAACTTCACCAAAAATGTAACATAATGACATTTATTGATAATTTCACTCAAAAAGGATGTAACAAAGGACGACTATTGGTATAGTAATAACACTGTGTGTAAATTATGTAGCTTAAGAGAAATAAATGACTTAGGCATTTTTTTTAACATGCCTTTGTGACTTAAGATATGGAAACACTTTATTTTGAAAGTGTCTACAAAGGGGTGACATGAGCGTGTCATAAACATGACATGACAAGTATCATGAGCATTAATGTCACTTCAAAGTGTCAGTAATGTCCATGACAAATCCCATGTCATGTTTATGACACGCTCATGTCACTCTTATGTTTTAGTGTTTTTGAGTAAAGTTTCACCAGCAATTTTAGTGTCAACAATAAAACACTCAAACTAACTAAACAATCTCCCTCTAGCTCTTTTTAGCTGGGTTCTTATCTGATGCCTATGAATGTTGCAAATTGTCAAAAAGGTGATGACACTCCACAGGTATGACGGGGTTTCATTGACTGGAGGTCCTTGAACTTCCTCTCTTTGATTGGCAGAGCATGTTGAAACATTCTGATCCATTTCATAGGCTCATTTGGCACCTGTACCCTCTGTGGCAGTTCTTCCCACGCAGAGTCCTCCCCAAAGGACAGCTTGAAATGGACTTTGCCCCCACTGTTAAACTGAAGAGCCCGCAAGTGATGCACAGTCGGATCTCCAGGTTTTTTTGCCTGGTCTGATGCTTGTGAAGTAAGACCCATTCATTTTCAGGAACTCACTATGCTTGAGCACCTTCACATGGTAAGGTGATGGCCTGATTCTTGCAGTCTGGAGTATGATGACATAGTCTCTCGGGGTAAAGATATCTGTAACCATTTTGCATTCAATAGTACTATGCATGCGGTCACACTCCATCTGCGTGTGCCCAGCAACAAGGTGTTTCTGTGTTATTAGTACCCCGTTTTTTCTTGCAAGCTCAGAGAACGCATTTGCCACACACACACTGCGGTTCTGGTAACCACAGCCGTCGCTCTATACTATGATTTCCTTGAGTTCTGGATGGTCTTTGATAACATCTTCAAAATGACGGTATTGAAGGTGTGCAAATACCTCACTGCTCAGGTTGCCCTCTGATTCGTCCCAAATGTAGCAGTATCCTTCCTTTGATCTCAAGTCAAAGAGGGTAAAGTTATGGACCTGCAATTTTGTTTTGTAGTACATACTGCTGGCTTGGGTTTTTGGACACAGCAGTACAGCTTGCAAATCTATTGTCCAAACAGATTTCTCTTCATTTGCAGAATCCTTGTCAGAGGATTTCTCTTTCCTTGCTTCATCTTTTTTGGTGACATGTGTATCATATTCCTCCTTACTGATATTCCCATGCTTGAATGAAACACAAACATCACATTGATCTTTTCGTGGAATGAAAACTGAGTAGTTCTCTTCATGGAACACATCTGCGAAAAGTCATTTTCCAGCGGCCCTCACTCCTGCAGTTGCAGCTACCTGTTGATATTCGCGATGCAGGTGGGAGATAGTTGTTCCTGGATGAAGGAACTTCTTGTTTTTGTAGGTCTCTGTGTTTCTGCAATAGTGTGAATCAACAGTGGGTAGGCCCTTCAACCAGTCCTCAAGGAAATCTTTGTCATCAGTTTCAAGCTTTGCATGCTTACCACTCTTAGGTCCAGGTTTAGACGGACACCCTGCTGCTTGGTGGATCATGGTGGATAGGGGGTTTATTAAGCCACTCTGAAATGGTTATTTCAGGGAGACCAACAGTGGAGGCTTGTTCCATCCTGAAGCTTCAGTTGGTAGGACATTGATGAATTGCTTCGGGATACTCCAGCAGCTTTCTTTTGCTTGATGTTAACCTTCGAGACCAAAGTGGTAATGTATAACCGACGTTCTTCCCAGGTGTCCATTGCCCATATCTTCTGAAATATCCACCCATAGCCTTTGCAGTAGGGGTGGGCGATGTGGACAAAAAATAATATCTCGATATTTTTTGTGATTTTGACGATAACGATAATTAGTCAATATCCTTTAAAAAATTGTTTTTGTTAAAGTCTGAGTTACTTTACAGCTCATTATTTATGAATAGCATCATTACAATAATAACCAATAACCTAACCTGTGACTTTTTAACCAAATCAACCAATGCATTGTCACTCTATGACACATTTCCAATTCTGCCCCCACTTGTGTGTGTGGCAATGACATGGTCTAGCCAGCTACATTAGAGAAGATGAATAGGCCTAACAGTTTCCCAAGAGAAAGTCTGAAGCTGAAGTTCCTTTCAAACCTTTACATAGGATTCAATGTAAAACTAAGAGCAGACCAACAAAGTAGCCTACATCTCAGTTATTTCCTTCTATGTTTTGTTTTAGAGCAATCACGTAGGCTAGCATTCCAAGTTACAGAATAGAAACTATTGCGTTAGCTTATGACTAATGTAAATGAGAAATCCCATAGAGATGCTATTTGTTTACAACTGACTATTAAAATACTCATAGGCTAATGTTTTCTTTACATATAATACCGTGTAGGAAAAAACGTGACTGTCTCATCAATGCTACTTGAACAGAAGTAGCCGCATAAAATCCCAAGTAGGCTACTCTTGCTGCACAAAATAAACATTAGGCTGTGTGGGACAACGTTGTGTCCCACTAGTGATCATGTGACACTTGCTCTGCTGCATTTCTCCCGCATAGCCTACCTCCTGGGAATGTATGAGTCTTCAGTGCGTGATTTCAAGTGTTTTTTCCCCATAAGTAATTTAAATACTCGATAATGTCAATTTACACATCGTTAAAATAACAATCACGATATTATCTCAGACGATATATATCGCCCACCCCTACTTTGCAGTAATTTCTTGACCATCTTTGGTCTTGTATGACATTCCTTTGAGACGTTTTTGCTTGGATTCATTTTGTTTCTATGTTCCTGGACTAAGTCTTTTATTTCTTTCTTTTTGTTCACATTATCTTCATCCTCCTGTTCTGGAGTAGTTGCCACCACATCTTCATTTTCAGACTCATCACAGGATGGAGAATAGTTTGGATCACAGATTACATCATCATTATCAGATGTGTCCTCTTCACAACCTGTCTGCTTGGCATCTTCATCAATGAGTACTGCATCAAAAACAGGATCTTGTATTGGTTCAATGCTGATCTCATTGTCATCAGTGAATGGAACCTGATTGGTGTCTGAATTGTCATCATCTACAAAAAAGGAAAAAAGAAAACATTGCAGCACTTTGTGTATGGTCTCAATGAAAAACATTCATTGTCTTGTGATCAGTTGAATTAAGCTACATCATGAATGTTAAAAGTGGCAGAAATAATGATTGAAAAGACAGAAAATGGTCAACATTTTAACGGCCACAAGTTCTAGAGCATTTCCATACCTTGCTAATGCTAGCTTTATGGACTTAGCTATTTCACTGACTAAAATGCAGACTAAAAATCTCAATAAAACTCAATAATAAGATTAAACAACTTTGCATAATTCATAGCCTAGCCTTTATTAATAAGAGGTAAATGTGTATTATAGCAAAGAATGTCATCACTTACCAATTGGGGGCGAGCTCTGAATCAAGGAAATGAGTTCTGCAAAAGTAGCCATCATCTTGGAAAACTAATAAAATTGCCTAAATCACATTTTATTTTGACTTACGCATAATAAATCTGCTTAAGTCACACACTTGACATAGGCCATTATCTTAAAGGGGTAAAATCACATGACTGATCAACTGAGGGTGTAGGCAATTTTACCATAGGTGGCCAGCGGCAAAAGGAGTTGATTTGGGCAAAAAAATAAATTTTGACAAAAAATGACTTAGGCGATTATTTTAACAGCATGACTATAGATTTTTCATAGAAATGGATTACTTTTAATTAATTTCAACATATTATTGATTGTAATAGTCCATATCTCATTTCAATTTCACAATACAAAGAAATAGACTAAACGATTTAGTCTGTGTCATTCTCAATTTCACAATGTAACTCATTTAAACCAGACCACCGTCTCAGATAGGCTATCCTCAGTGTCACAATAATGCATGTAGTGTAAGTTATACACAGGGGAAAAAACACTAACTGGCAGAAATGAATAAAGCCAGCCAAACTATATGTTCTAGTATTAGGCTAATGTGTTGAACCGTGGAAAATTAATAGACCAACAATTTTGGAGTTTGCACTGAGATATTGTCGGGTAGCCATTGAATATTCCGACATCAGAGATTGCTAACAGGTGTTTCAAAATATCTGGGATCTTTCCGGAGCTCTGAATGGCAGAGGATAGCTACAGATCATCAGACAACACAATCATTGTAGGCTGCATTATGGGCCATAATTTATGGCTTTGTCAATCAACATAGAAGAGATGAAGCGCAAGTTCAACAGCAAACAGGACTTTTTAGCATGTATCAAACCATGTAGGCTAGCCCAATGAACGCCTATGCAAATAGACAAAACACTCACATCAAAGCAGGGTGACTTCTTCAGATTTGCGAGTGCTGTCAAATCTATACGGTTTGCTCATATAGTCTAGTGGTGTGGTGGTGAAGTGTCATGCTGCGTTCAAGAGCGTATAGGTCTACGCCCCGTAGTAGCCTATATTTTAATTTAACGTCTTTAATTGTAAGAGATCGCACAAGGATGGATAATGAGCGGTTGTTTAAGATTAAATTACAATGCCAGACACCTTCAGATATGAGAGACCCCCTCAGGTTTTTGACTTTGTTGCTTTCATGGGAGCCAGTCCTCACTCTATGGGAGCTCGGCTCCCTCTGGCTCCCACGTAATTCGAGCCCTGGTTGCAATTTCAAAACTGGATTACTCAGGAACCACTTATTGCACAGAGGCATGTTTTATATCCTCGTATTCGGTACAGTTTGCTGTTTATTGTGATATTGGGTTTGCCACGTGTTGTGTGAAGGGTTAGTGAAATATTAAACCGAGAGTAATGGGTGTGCACTGTGTGCAAAATGCAAATATGATTAGCCTAAATTGCATGTTGGTTTAATGTTAATTTTCTCACGAACCATTTATCACAGCAACTTGGCAGCAAATATCATTGGAAAGCTTAGATTCCGCACGTTCACCTGATGTGTGATATCATATGTATAGGTTTAGTTTAGTTGAACCTCATCTGCCAGGTATTTGACCTACAAGGTTGACACTTCAGCGTGAAAAATACTCAAAGCATACCTGAAGCCGGGGAAATGCGGGGGGAATGCCCCTGGGACGGCTTCTGAAGTAGCATCGCAAATGAGAGAAAATTTAGAAAATTCCACAGACAGGGGGTGCTCTTGAACTCTCTCACCATCTCTGAAAGCATAACCGTGGCTCAACAGGTAGATCTATAGATAGGCTAAACTCATTTTTCAGGCATCTGACCGACCGGGTTGACACTTCAGCGTGAGAAATCGGGGGTGTGGCGTGTGAGTGTGTGAAACTAATCAAATGCGTGTGTCTCACGGCCAATGCGTGAGAGTTGGCACCTATGAAACAAGGACGCAAAGTTTGGTCGTTTGAACTACTGCCCTTAGGCAGTCGCACTTGTGTCGTTCCTTGGTAGTTCCTGTTGGTGTCCGGAGCGCCTAACCAAAAATCACAACCGCCTAACCAAAATTTGCGAAGTTGATGACTCAATGATTGATCTATCCCGTAGCTTAATTTTGATTAAGACACTGACTTCCCTACTTGGCTCATTCTTGCTATTTATGTTAATTAAAGTATTGCCTTGCTTTTAGTATTATAATCTTCACAGACCCTATATCAGCAGTGACAAATGGTGTAGTGTAGGGCTGTAACGATACACCAACCTCACGATTCGGTATGTATCACGATTTTTGACACACGATTCGATACAAATCTCGATTTTTCTTTTTCTTTTTTTTTGGGGGGGGGGGCAATAGACATTTTATTAAATAACATTTTAATAGCCTCCCTTAGAACACCAGAAGATTACAATATAATATATCTTTTATTTTATATCCTTTATATTTTTCTGAATGACTGATATTTATGACAGCACACTTTATGCAGATTAACCTATAGCCTAGGCCTACTATTTTTTATTACAACTCTACCTCTTTAATTCACCTGGAAATGTTGTAAACAAAGTAGCATAGTTGGCTAGCTTAGCCTATCATAGTCTACTGATTGGACTGTTCAGTTTCCCCATGTGTGTTTAAGTTTCAAGGTAATACTTGTTCTCTTTGGGACAGGCCCTTTTGGGAAACGTTGGTATTGAGATGATCAGTCAACTTCAATGCAAGAGTTTTAAACAAATATGTGTAGCAATGATAGCTAATGATGCTAAGCAGATTTAATAGTAATTTAGCTAGTCGTCTTATATGCGTCCTTGCTTTTGAATCGTATATCGTTACAGCCCTAGTGTAGTGGCTAAAGCAGATGACTTATCATCCCAACGTTGTAGGTTCGATTTTCTGATGTGAGATTGTCCTCTTGCTTCTAGCTACCTGCAGGTGAACTAGTGTGACCATAGACTGTATATAATACAGTCTATGAGTGTGACACGTAGATTCAATTGTTTTTGACTGATGTATTGTACCTATAGTCTCTCGATGTAGAGTAACTATATACATAAATATGTATGTATGGTAAAAACCAGAGGTGGAAAGTAACGAAATACATTTACTCACGTTACTGTATTGAGTAGTTTTTCTGTGTATTTTGTATTTTTTAAGTAGTTTATAAAATCGGTATTTTAAATTTTACTAAATTACATTTTGAGTGAAGTATTGTACTTCGCTACATCAAAAATCCCATCCGTTAAAAAAGTTAAGACTAACGAAAACAGAACGGGAGAGAAAAAAAATCGTGCCCTAAACCACTAACCTAGTGATAATGATCAGCATGTAGGCTAGCCTACAACAGGACATGAATCAAGCTGGCGCCATGCAGTCTTTCTGAAAGTGATGGAGATGGAGCTGGATCATGAGATGCATCAGACATGTCTAGGCTATGTATTTTCCGCTATTTCAGTGGGTTGTCTCAGTTCGTTTTAGCACTAATGATTGCGGAGATATTCAAGCAAACACCATGGGATTTCGTGTTTTGACGTTTGAGCTCACCTTTCTTTGGAAATAAGTTGATTAGCAGTTGTTGTTGTAGCAGTTGTTTCCCCTCATTTTAATGTCTCTCTTTTTCCTGTTTTGGCCCTTTTTTTTGGTAACCTGACTTGGCTTTCTTGGAGAAAGACATTGCCCCAGCAACACAACAATTAGCGGTCCACTAGGCCTACTAGCGATGCTCAGCTAAATAAACAAAAGATACTGTGGACTACCTAATGAATCGTGCAGGCGGACTAAACCATTTAGCTCTTTAGCCAGGGAGAGTGAGTGACCTTAGACAGTTTTCACTATGTTGTATACAAAATCAGTCAGTCAAACTTTAAATTTCGTCTGACATTCATCTTGACATTTAAAGTAAGGAAGGAAGTTAAAGGAAGGAAGTTAAAATATTCAGGTAAAATAAATATATGGTGGAAATAAGTATTGAACACTTAAATGTTTTTTCAGTAGCCTAATTAGCCTAAACTTCCAGTGAGTCTATTCAAAATGTTCACCACACATTATATTAACACACATATAAAAAATCCAAACATAAGAGTTATATGTAATAAAGTGGAATGACACAGAAAAAAAAGTATTGAACGTTCCTACTGAAATTTCTTCAATACTTTGTGGAAAGCCTTTGTTTGTAATGACAGCTTCAAGACATTTCCTGTATGACAAAACGTATTAGTCGCAGTATCAGGTGTGATTTTGGTCCATTGTTCTAAACAGATTCCAGGGGTCCCTCTTGTGAATCCTGATCTTTAGTTACTTCCAGAACTGTTTAATTGAATTTAATTGAATTGACTGCCTTCCAGTCTTTTTGGAGCTTTCTCCGAGTGGTCCTTGGCTCTTGGAATTGACTATCCTTCTGACTCCCTGGTCAGAAATATTGCGAGGAGATCCTGTGCATTGCCGGTTGATGATGCAGTGATGTTCCTTCCACTTGCAGATAATGGCTCCCATGCTGCTTACTGGAAGATTTGAAATGCATCTGTAACCAGTTTCATTGATATGTTTGGCAACAATAAGGTTGCAAAGGTCTTGGGAGAGCTTTTTGCTTTTATCCATCATGAAATGTTTCCTGTGTGACACCTTGGTAATGAAAAACCTTTTTATAGCCCATCAATATGTAGGCTACTAACTACGCTTATATTAATTTGCACAGATAGAAAGGATAACTACTCTCTAACTACTTACAGATTCCAGCTCGTTCCTTCCCTTTCCTTGCCTTAGTGCTTTTTTATTAGCGTGTTCAATACTTTTTCCCTGTGTTATTCCACTTCATTACACATGACTTTACTTATGTGTGGATTACCTGTGTTATTACTAATGCCTGGTGAAAATGTTGTGCCCCCCATATTCCACCTTTCAAGGGCCCTCTCCTCCATTGTGGTCCTAGTACTTCCCACTTTTCCCCCAGTTCAACACCCTTTAATCTGCTGAACCTTCTGCCCGTTTCCAAATATAAAAAAAACTCTGCAACTCAACATTGGCCTGCCTGCCTCAGCTGCCTGTGAGGGGCTTTTCAGTTGTGCTGGATTACTGTTCACTGCAAAGTGACCAAGGATGAGTGCAACTAACTTTGAAAATCAACTACTGCTCAAACTTAAAGGAGAACGTGATTTTTCACATTTTTGATATTTCTCAACGTCACCGAGTACTGTCGGTATGAACAAAACTGAAACAATCGGTTTTACCTAGCTTGAGTTGCTGCAGCTACAGCGCTACACACTGGGAGCATGAACATGGCTGCCTTAGCTGCTGGCTGCAGCAACTCGAGCTAGGACCAAAGCTCGAGTTGCTGCAGCCAGGATGCACCGACGCGCTGCCGTTAAGCCACGAGACAGTTGATAAAGTATGGGATACCCAGACATTTGTCCAGGCTTTATATTTTTTCCAACATAGATATTTAACACAAATAATGACTCATATTGGTCTGCTTAAGTTAACTGTTTTATATGCTTGCAATAGGTTTAGGTTTTGGCTGATGGCAATGACAATGCCAGCATTAATCACTCGGTTTAGATTAGAAAAATGTCGACATAGGCCGTGACAGAACATTTCTAGGGGGTGGGGTATTACACGTTTCCACTGTTTCCACCAATGATATGTATCGCTGCATCAACAACGTTGTTGGAACTACGGTGTTCGAACGTCGGAGGTAGAGAATTGCGACACAGGTACGATGCTTTCTGGAAACAGGTGTAACAGTGTCGTTGTTTGGTCGCAAGTTGCGTCATACCATGGTGGTTGAGCAACGTCGTGCTAACTTTTCTAGAAACGACCCCCTGGTTAGTAGTGCGCAATGTCGCACTTGCATGCAAATGAAGAAGGCGGAACAAGGATTTTGATTGGTCCATTTAGGACTCAGAAACTTAGAAAACATGGCTGACTTCGTCCAGGCTGTTCTAAGAGCAAACTTTTATAAACTAAGATCGTTTGAGTATAAAAATATGTTTTGATAACATGTCTAGTGACAAAGTTGTGGTGTATTGCTGTAATCTTCGTTCAGTTAATGTCTACAATCTTTAGTTCTTCAGTTATTAGTCTGAAAATCGTGATAAAACTGGAGGCATTTGTATATGGTTGCCTAGCAACAAAACGTTTCAGTAACATCAACATTGATGATAGCATTACTGATGTGGCATGACCATAGATAGTAAAAGGGCATGACTAGCTCAAGTGGTTAAGCAGCAGGATATCATGTGGGAGACCAGGGTTCAATTCCTTAGAAGTGCATGAAGTTTTTTTCTTGATCTTTGAGCTTTTAATTACTTTTGAAACCATGTGCAGTTAATGTGTACAATCTTTTGTTTTTCCGTTATTAATCAGAAAAGAGCGACTGAATGGATACATTTATGTATGTGGTTGCCTAGCAACAATAAACAAAGAATAATATTAAAATCGATCCCTTGAATCTTTGGTGTGGATCACTAAGAGCTCACTTGTTAAAGCATGGGGTTTCCCTGTTATTATTAAAAACAATTTTGACAGAATATGAGATACTGCATACTGCAGGCTCTGCTTTACTATCTATACTGAAGTACCGTTGCAGAGCAGTGTGTCACTTTAGCTACTAGGGGCACCCATCAGGACCTGATCGTGAGGCTATGAACAGGAAATTTACATTTAGACTGGGTGGGATTCTTACATAATACCCAATAGGAGTCTTCTACCCACCCTCTCATTATAATTTGCATAATAGCCGTTTCAGGCACTAATTAACTAGTGAGCTGCTTCACTGCCACACATGCAAACTAGTGAGACTTCAATTGTTCCACTAGTTAACTAGTGGACAAAAGCGGTCAGCTTGTTTCTCTTTTTAGGTTAACTTGTAAGGCCCACAACACCCTCACTAGTAAACTAGAGGGTATTTTTGCCTTTACATGTTAACAAGTGACCATTTTGGCATCTCACTAGTTAACTAGTGGGGCTGAAATGGCCTTCACTAGTTAACTAGTGGGCGTTTTGGAGTACATTAGTAAACTAGTGACACTTTTTGCACCTCACTAGTTAACTAGTCGAATGGAAATTGCCATCACTTGTTCACTAGTGGGTGTTTTGGTGCACACTAGTAAACTAGTGACACTTTTTAGACCTCACTAGTTTACTAGTGGGCATTTGTGTCTTCACTAGTTAACTAGTGAGCAGTTCTGCCTTCACTAGTTTACATGTAAGTGTCACATTGAAGCCACTTGTTTACAAGTTAAAGTTCCTTTGGCCAGCATGTTAACTTGTGTGTCACATGCAAATGTTGTGGGTGGGATTTTGTGAGCATTTTGGCTGTCACTAGTTAACTAGTTCACACAGAAATGGCTCACTAGTTAACTAGTGGACAGAAATGGCTTGCATGTACATGACAATTATGCCTGATATCAAGATATCTAAATAAATGCTCAACTGGCTTGCCATACATGTGTGTGTGTGTGTGTGTGTGTGTTTGTTTGTTTGTGTGTATGTTTGTTTGTGTGTGTGTGTGCGTGTGTATATTTGTGTGTGTGTGTAGGTGTTTGTGTGTGTAGGTGTGTGTGTGTGTATTTGTGTGTGTGTACTGTATGTGTGTGTGTGTGTAGGTGTATGTGTGTGTGTATATTTGTGTGTGTGGGTGTAGGTGTTTGTCTGTGTGTGTGTATGTGTGTGTAGGTGTTTGTGTGTGTATGTGTGTGTGTGTGTGTGTGTAGGTGTTTGTGTGTGTGTGTGTGTATGTGTGAGGGTGTGTGTGTGTGTGTAGGTGTTTGTGTGTGTGTGTGTGAGACAGAAGCCGACTCTTGATGGCCCAGATCTGGCTCTGTTGTGGCCCAGCTGTGGTGCCGGCTGCTGTTTCTTCCCGTTTGCCACGTAGCCGAGCGGGCGAGTGAATGTGTCGCGGTCAGCAGGGGATATCTGGCGGAGCGCCAGCGGTTGCACAACGAGGCGCCCGTTTCCCAGCGGGGTGCATTCAGTCGGGTCTGGACCCAGCGGGGTGCGTTCAGTTGGGTCTGGGCCCAGCGGGGTGCGTTCAGTCGGGTCTGGGCCCAGTGCACTGCTCTTCCCTGCTCTCTTCCAGACGACATGTTAATTAGCAATGGAGACGCTGCAGCACCTCGACGGAAGGAAACGGATCAGCAGACGGGGCATTCACACACACACACACCACACACACACACACACACACACACACACACACACACACACACACCACACACATTCACACACACACACACACACACTCACACACACTCACACTCACACTCACACACACACTCACACACACCTCCACACAGACAGCATTAGGTTTGACGATACACCAGCAGTAGCCTCCCACCCACCAAGATGAAAGGCTGCACCGAGCTGCTATGTCTCCACACCCCTCTGCAAGGCCTCTGGCTGGAGCACACACACACACACACACACACACACACACACACACACACACACACACATATAAACAAACACCCACATCGCGTTGGGACCGTTTTCTTCCAAATTACAGGCTAGGCTTTCTCTTCTCCTCTGTTAGCGTTTGAGGCTTCATGAGTCATGTATAAATATGAATGAAGATGTCCTAAGGCAAGCCTGGCCCTGACGTGGTCCTGATACGGCCCTGATGTGTGTGTGTGTGTGTGTGTGTGCGCGTACTTGTGTGCGTGTCCATCTGTGTGTGTGTGTGTTTGTGTGTGTGTGTGTGTGCATGCACGCGCGTCAGTGCTGTATAGGAAAGCCATTTAAAGCTGTGTGTGTGTGTGCGTGTGAGTCAGTGCTGTATAGGAAAGCCATTTAAAGCTCTTTAAGTAGCCAATGTCATCGATTCCTGCACACCTTTAGTCTCGCTGTCTCTGCAATAGATTAGTTTCCCCATCGTTTGCCACCTGGACGCCTGTGTGAGTGAAGTCTCTGTACTTCCTCCCTCTGCTTCCTGTTCTACACCACTCTTTTCTCATCCCTCCATCTCTGCTCCATCTCTGCTTCCTGTTCTACACCACTCTTTTCTCTACCCTCCATCTCTCCTCCATCTCTGCTTCCTGTTCTACACCACTCTTTTCTCATCCCTCCATCTCTGCTCCATCTCTGCTTCCTGTTCTACACCACTCTTTTCTCATCCCTCCATCTCTGCTTCCTGTTCTACACCACTCTTTTCTCATCCCTCCATCTCTCCTCTTCTCTTCTGTCGCTCCTGGCTGTGTGTGGCACTGCAGAGGAGGCTGAGACTGAGCTGAATAAACAAAGAGAAGAGATCATTAGCTACCGCAAACTCTCTAAGCCTCATTTGGACAGAACCTTCTAGAAACTGCCTTTCTCTCACACACATACACATACACACACACACACACATGCACCCACGCACGCACATACACACGCACGCACACACACACACACACACACACATTCACACACCATTACCACCACCACCATCAGCCCACATCTGTTTTGCAAATTCTGTTTTTAATTTAACTTCACACTGTTGGTTGCGGCAATCTGCTGGAAATAATCTGCCCCCCCCCCCCACCTCATCCCCGTGCCATCACTGTGCTGCCCGCCACTCAGAGCCGTATATGCCACCCCCCCCCCTTCCGCGCCGCCACTCAGAGCCATTGTCCGTCCACCCAACTTCAATTAAAAAGGGGAATATATCTGGGCATTCATCAATTGATTCATTATTCCCCAATCTGTCTCAGGCCACGGATATTTGGATAGGTTGATTAATCTTGCTGCCATGCATCTATGAAGATGTATGGTGATTACACACATACGGAACAGACAATGGGGGAGACGAGGGTGTGTGTGTGGGGGGGGAGGGGGTTTGAGCTCATACTTACACAGGAGCGCAGATCTTTCCATGAAAACCACCACCGCCAGCGACGTTAAATTAATAAGGAAAAAGTCGCCTCGCAGCAGAAGGAGCATTGAAATGGGTCACTAATAAGGATATGAGTTTTGTAAGGGAAAGGATTTACCCATCACAAGAGAACAGACACCTAAGCTAAATCATAACACCATTATACTGAAAAGCCTAAGGCACTCTTTTTAGAGAGATGGAGAGAAAGGCGCTCTCTTTAGAGAGATGGAGAGAAATGGAGAGAGTAGAAGGTACTCTCTTTAGAGAGATGGATAGAAAGGTGCTCTCTAGAGAGATGGAGAGAAATGGAGAGAGTAGAAGGCACTCTCTTTAGAGAGATGGAGAGAAATGGAGAGAGTAGAAGGCACTCTCTTTAGAGAGATGGAGAGAAATGGAGAGAGTAGAAGGCACTCTCTTTAGAGAGATGGAGAGAAAGGCGCTCTCTTTAGAGAGATGGAGAGAAATGGAGAGAGTAGAAGGCGCTCTCTTTAGAGAGATGGAGAGAAAGGCGCTCTCTTTAGAGAGATGGAGAGAAAGGCGCTCTCTTTAGAGAGATGGAGAGAAATGGAGAGAGTAGAAGGCACTCTCTTTAGAGAGATGGAGAGAGCGTTCTAGAGGATCCAGAAGGGTGGTGCCCTCCGTGCTGTAGTGAGTTCCAGAGGATCCAGAAGCTCCTGTGCTGTAGTGAGTTCCAGAGGATCCAGAAGCTCCTGTGCTGTAGTGAGCGCTAGAGCTCTAGAGAGGATCCAGACCGGTTTTCCCACACAAAGTTACTACGGAGCTGCAGCAGCTCACTTTTACATAAGCCCAGAATGAGTTTTGAACTGTTGCCATGGGCAACTCTTCTATAGATGAAATGTAATGTAAACATTAAACAGTAGTGCGTTCTGATGTGTCCCATACAATAGGAGTTCTAATAATTGTGACACTGGCAGAAAGCAGATCTAAGCACAAATGGTCAGCAGTTTCCCTGGCTGCACACTGTAAAACACATTTTAAAAATGTGTTGTAAAAAAAGGTAAATCCTAAAAAAGGCCTAATCATAATCACCACTTCAAAAAACAGATTCACACCAGATCTATACAACCTCAAAACCCAGATTCACACCAGATCTACTGTATACAACCTCAAAACCCAGATTCACACCAGATCTACTATACAACCTCAAAACCCAGATTCACACCAGATCTACTGTATACAACCTCAAAACCCAGATTCACACCAGATCTACTATACAACCTCAAAACCCAGATTCACACCATGTTCACCCCAGATTGCTGCTGCAGCCAGCTTTGTGTGGGAACCAGGCTTCTCTCTCTCTCTCTCTCTCTCGCTGGCCAGGCCGACACACAGATCTGGGAGCTGGACTGCGCTCCCTCTTCACAACATTTGGCCGCGTTCCCGTGGCAACCCTCCTCACGCCGCTCTGACTCCAGCTTCTGTCAGACAGCAGCGGAACACAAAGCCACGGGCCCACGCCAAGTGTGTGTGTGTGTGTATTCACCAAGTCCAGTTCACCAAGTTTTTCTCTCCAAGCAAATGGCTATCCTCCTTGCAACACTAATAGTGTGTGTGTGTGTGTGTGTGTTTGTACATATTTATGTATGTTTGTGTGTACATGCGCATGATAGATTCAAGCCAAGTTTTTATTTTTTATTTAGTAAATAATCCCTCTATTTTCCACAGAAAGAGGATCTTGCAAGAGCGTGTGTTTGCATGTGTGTGTGGGTTTGGGGGCTACTGTGTGTTGAGCGAGTGTGCACCACTTCATATGTTGTGTGTAGTCTCTGTGCGTTAAAATAGAAGTAAAAGAAGTCTTGTTGGTCGATTTTACATGTTCGTTGTATTTGTCTAACGTATGTTTGCATACACGTTAACTTGCACCTGGGAGAAGAACTGTATATCGGACGCTCTCGTCCTGCTTTCTTCTGTATGTTGAAGTGGCCTTGAACGCCTTGTGTGTGTTAAGTGTCAATAGAAGCTGTGGTTGTGAACTGAATGTGTGTTTCCGATTGTGAAAGGACATTAACCTGAGGAGTATGCATTCCTAGCAAGTAGCCTGTGTCATTCCAACGTGCGAGAAGAGCAATAGGTCTTGCTGTATAGATACAATGTTCATCCCACTAGTATTTGTGAGTGCACATACTGTGTATTGTGTGTATTATGATTAGTGGCTCCTTCTTTGATCTTTCTCTCTCTTGCTGGACAGGAGCTGCAGGCCAACTGGGCTGGCGGGCTATCTCAAGGTGGTGGCGTCCCTTCACTTTTCCTGCTGTAGTGCATTTGAGTATTTGGTTTGACATGTTCACGTGTGGTGTGTCTTAGACCCTCTCCTCTGATATACTCCCCAGCCCTGGGTAAGCTCCAGTCCTGTCCCTGGCTTTCCCCATCTTTCCTCAGCCATGAATCTAATGAACACATTCTGGTCTGTGTGTGCGTGTATGTGTGTGTGTGTGTGTGTGTGTGTATACATGTGTGTCCAGGCCTTGTAGGCCATTTGTGTCAGTGCCTTAGTGGCAGAGGTTCTGACTGTCTGGAAAGATCTCACTCCCTGTATGTTTTTAATGTTTGTAAATAAAGACAGTTTATTTTTGGAACCACGCCTCTGGTTTTCTGTGACCACGAACCTGTGTTGCCTGGTTGGGCTTCAGGTAACACATTATAGTCCAATTCATTAAATATTCTGAGGGGCAGGGCCTCAGATGGCGTAGTCGACATCTTGCAATCTAAAGCAAACCTCCCACTTGCCACAATGACATTGGAGTTTTCCCTCCAGAAAATGGCACCTAATATTCACCCCATCGGTCACAATTGTGACCGAAAAAAGAAATGTACTTATAAGCCTCTAAAACTGTAACTGGGGAATATCCCAATACTCTTTCAGTGAATATTGAAACAATAGAGTGTTTCAATGAAATGTGTGCAGTGTCAAATGTTTTGAGTAAATTGTCACATGACCAGAGCTGTTTACTTCCTGGTTGCACCTTGAGAAGAGGATGACGGCCTCACAGCTCCCAAATAAAAGGTTTTTAAAGTATGTTAAAATAAACATATGACAAATATTTTTTGTACACATGGTCTTTAAGGTGTGTAGTTATGATATATACATTTATAATTATTCAAATGTCTTTGGTGTGTTTGCAAAATGAGTAAACATGTTAACGGTCACAATAGTGACCCATGGGATAGAATGTTGTATCTAGATGCACACATACTTCTACACCTACACACACACACACACACATACACATACTCATACATACACACATACAGAGACATACACACACACATACACACACTCACACACAGATATACACACTCACACACACACACACAGATATACACTCACACACACAGATATACACACACACAGACATATATAAATTATTTTTACTATTTTTACTAGAGAACATTATTTGTAACACAGGCAGGGAAATGGCTAAATATGGTTTGCTTTAATTTTGATACAAGCTCACCTTGTCTCAAATCCAAAGAGGAGGATGAGGGGTCTGTTACTACTCCACTTCCTGGTGTGACAGTTTCAGTTTGAGGGCCATGTGCTTCACAACGTTAAGATCTGCTTCTACTAAATCTGACATAACTATGTTGACATGACATGTATCTACTGATGAGCTACCAAGCTATGACACTGCCTATTAGCCTATTATTGCTAATTACAGACATTATAGTCTATTAATTTAAAATTAAACATATGTCAAATTAGGCTATTTTAATGGTGTGTTGTACGCAAACAGCATTGTTAGTGTAGTTAATTTATTTAGTATTTACCTCAGATTACATGTATAACCAAATTATCATTTGAAAGTGTATGTTCTGCTTTTTCAATGGGTTGTCTCTGTTCGCTTTTAGCACTAATGGTTGCGGAGATATTCAAGTAGCACCATGGGTTTCGTTTTCTAGTTTGTGCTCACCTTTCATTGAAAAGAAGTCAGTTACCAATTGTTTCCCCTCATTTTGTTTTCTCTCCTTCTCCTGTCTTTCCTTTCTTTTTTGGTAGCCTGATTTGGCTGTCTTTGAGAAATACATTTCTACAGCAGAAGTTGATGCTTAACTGAACTAACATAAACAAACAACCACGCTCTGGAAATTCACAATTTCGTCGCCGTTTAAAAAAAAAAAAAAAAAAAAAAACATAGTCCAGTCCATACAACTTCATTTCAATTTCGAAAGAAATACTGGACTATGTTTTTTTTTTTTTTTTAAAAACGGCGACGAAATTGTGAATTTCCAGAGCGTGTTACTCCACACTTGGCAATCGACTCCTACGGACTTTCCCCTGAAGATGGCAGCAAAGATGGCAACATTTCCAGAAAGGTACTGGCTTGATGAAATTCATTCTGGACTCTCTATCCGACCACATAAAGACCTTGGGATACTTCGGTTTGGCTTTAGGGACCCTCTACTCACTACCACGTAAGTGTAATGTTGTTTGGAACTGTAGAAGAGGTATAAAAATAGCGTTTTGTAGCGGCGAAATGACATGCCCGCGTCACTTCCAGGCTAACGAGTTTTGACTAAAAACGGTAACATCAAACTTTCTCAAAACACATCCGAATGACATGATTAGGATGTCAACTCAACGTATGTACTCCCAATCATCCGTAAATTGATCTAAAGTGCATTTTACTCCGGATAATTCCTTTAAGTCAAAAACTAGGTTTCTACAGGTAAAAAGCTGAATATAACTTCATTTTTATGTCAACAAAACTCCAACCTGTGTCCACACATAGCTGAACTGCATTATGCTATTTCAAACTGTGGAAAAAAGTAATGATAAAGCACATTTATTGAAATTATTGAAAAAGTAGTCTTTAATCAATTAACCACCTTCCTAACATCAAATGGGTATTTTGATTACTTTCAGTCTGGTTTTCGGGCAAATCACAGCACTGAAACAGCTCTCATTAAAGTTTCCAATGACATACGCCTCTACACAGATTCAGGTAAAACATCAGTCCTAGTGCTACTGGACCTTAGTGCAGCATTTGACACTGTTGATCACAATATTTTACTACACAGACTAGAACACTGGGTTGGATTTACAGGCATAGTTATCAGCTGGCTAAAATCATATCTACAAGAAAGGAGCTTCTTTGCTGCCATCGGAAACTGTACCTCAACACCAACGTCCTTAACCTGTGGTGTTCCCCAGGGGTCGATCTTGGGGCCACTATTATTCAACCTCTATATGCTCCCACTTGGACAAATAATTCAAAATAATTTGATTTCATATCATAGCTATGCAGATGACACACAAATTTACTTAGCTCTATCACCAAACAACTATGGTCCTCTTGAATCTATGTGTCAGTGTATAGAACAAATCAACACCTGGATGTCTCAAAATTTTCTTCAGCTGAACAAAGAAAAAACTGAAGTAATTATATTTGGTAAAAATGAGGAAAGACTTAGGGTTGCTACTCTCCTTGACACAAAAGGGTTGAAGGCAAAGGATACTGTTAAAAATCTTGGTGTATTAATTGACAGTGATCTAAATTTCAACAGCCACATGAAAGCGATAACTAAATCAGCTTTTTACCACCTCAAAAATATTGTCAAACTCAGAGGGCTGATGTCAAAACATGACTTAGAAAAACTCATTCATGCATTTATCTCCAGCAGGGTTGATTACTGCAATGGACTGTTCACAGGCCTTCCTAAAAAGACTATTAAACAGCTTCAGGTGATACAAAATGCAGCAGCTAGGACTCTAACAAAAACTAAAAGAACTGACCACATTACTCCAATTCTTAAGTCCTTGCACTGGCTTCCAGTAAGTCACAGAATTGACTTTAAAGCACTATTGCTTGTTTATAAATCAGTAAATGGAGCAGGACCTAAATACTTGTCAGACATGCTTCAGCAGTACACACCTTCTCGTCCTCTCAGGTCCCAGGTGAAAAACCTGCTAGTAAAA